>NC_135329.1:175411914-175714944 GCF_023851605.1 Tamandua tetradactyla | reverse complement strand
GATGAGAGGGTCTATATCTGAGCACTCTATTCGATTCCATTGGTTGATATATCTATCTTTATGCCAATACCATGCTGTTTTGACCACTGTGGCTTCATAGTATGCCTTAAAGTAAGGCAGCGCAAGACCTCCAGCTTCGTTTTTTTTCCTCAAGATGTTTTTAGCAATTCGGGGCACCCTGCCCTTCCAGATAAATTTGCTTATTGGTTTTTCTATTTCTGAAAAATAAGTTGTTGGGATTTTGATTGGTATTGCATTGAATCTGTAAATCAATTTAGGTAGGATTGACATCTTAACTATATTTAGTCTTCCAATCCATGAACACGGTATGCCCTTCCATCTGTTTAGGTCTTCTGTGATTTCTTTTAACAGTTTTTTGTAGTTTTCTTTATATAGGTTTTTTGTCTCTTTAGTTAAATTTATTCCTAGGTATTTTATTCTTTTAGTTGCAATTGTAAATGGGATTCGTTTCTTGATTTCCCCCTCCGCTTGTTCATTGCTAGTGTATAGAAATGCTACAGATTTTTGAATGTTGATCTTGTAACCTGCTACTTTGCTGTACTCATTTATTAGCTCTAGTAGTTTTGTTGTGGATTTTTCCGGGTTTTCGACGTATATTATCATATCGTCTGCAAACAGTGATAGTTTTACTTCTTCCTTTCCAATTTTCATGCCTTGTATTTCTTTTTCTTGTCTAATTGCTCTGGCTGGAACCTCCAACACAATGTTGAATAATAGTGGTGATAGTGGACATCCTTGTCTTGTTCCTGATCTTAGGGGGAACGTTTTCAATTTTTCCCCATTAAGGATGATATTAGCTGTGGGTTTTTCATATATTCCCTCTATCATTTTAAGGAAGTTCCCTTGTATTCCTATCCTTTGAAGTGTTTTCAACAGGAAAGGATGTTGAATCTTGTCAAATGCCTTCTCTGCATCAATTGAGATGATCATGTGATTTTTCTGCTTTGATTTGTTGATATGGTGTATTACATTAATTGATTTTCTTATGTTGAACCATCCTTGCATACCTGGGATGAATCCTACTTGGTCATGATGAATAATTCTTTTAATGTGTTGTTGGATACGACTTGCTAGAATTTTATTGAGGATTTTTGCATCTATATTCATTAGAGAGATCGGCCTGTAGTTTTTTTTTCTTGTAATATCTTTGCCTGGTTTTGGTATGAGGGTAATGTTGGCGTCATAGAATGAATTAGGTAGTTTTCCCTCCACTTCGATTTTTTTGAAGAGTTTGAGAAGAGTTGGTACTAATTCTTTCTGGAATGTTTGATAGAATTCACATGTGAAGCCGTCTGGTCCTGGACTTTTCTTTTTAGGAAGCTTTTGAATGACTGCTTCAATTTCTTTACTTGTGATTGGTTTGTTGAGGTCATCTATCTCTTCTTGAGTCAAAGTTGGTTGTTCATGTCTTTCCAGGAACCCGTCCATTTCCTCTAAATTGTTGTATTTATTAGCGTAAAGTTGTTCATAGTATCCTGTTATTACCTCCTTTATTTCTGTGAGGTCAGTAGTTATGTCTCCTCTTCCATTTCTGATCTTATTTATTTGCATCCTCTCTCTTCTTCTTTTTGTCAATCTTGCTAAGGGCCCATCAATCTTATTGATTTTCTCATAGAACCAACTTCTGGCCTTATTGATTTTCTCTATTGTTTTCATGTTTTCAATTTCATTTATTTGTGCTCTAATCTTTGTTATTTCTTTCCTTTTGCTTGCTTTGGGGTTAGCTTGCTGTTCTTTCTCCAGTTCTTCCAAACGGATAGTTAATTCCTGCATTTTTGCCTTTTCTTCTTTTCTGATATAGGCATTTAGAGCAATAAATTTCCCTCTTAGCACTGCCTTTGCTGCATCCCATAAGTTTTGATATGTTGTGTTTTCATTTTCATTCGCCTCGAGGTATTTGCTAATTTCTCTAGCAATTTCTTCTTTGACCCACTCGTTGTTTAGGAGTGTGTTGTTGAGCCTCCACGTATTTGTGAATTTTCTGGCACTCTGCCTATTATTGATTTCCAACATCATTCCTTTATGGTCCGAGAAAGTGTTGTGTAAGATTTCAATCTTTTAAAATTTGTTAAGACTTGCTTTGTGACCCAGCATATGGTCTATCTTTGAGAATGATCCATGAGCACTTGAGAAAAAGGTGTATCCTGCTGTTGTGGGATGTAATGTCCTATAAATGTCTATTAAGTCTAGTTCATTTATAGTAATATTCAGATTCTCTATTTCTTTGTTGATCCTCTGTCTAGATGTTCTGTCCATTGATGAGAGTGGTGAGTTGAAGTCTCCAACTATTATGATATATGAGTCTATTTCCCTTTTCAGTGTTTGCAGTGTATTCCTCACATATTTTGGGGCATTCTGGTTCGGTGCGTAAATATTTATGATTGTTATGTCTTCTTGTTTAATTGTTCCTTTTATTAGTATATAGTGTCCTTCTTTGTCTCTTTTAACTGTTTTACATTTGAAGTCTAATTTGTTGGATATTAGTATAGCCACTCCTGCTCTTTTCTGGTTGTTATTTGCATGAAATATCTTTTCCCAACCTTTCACTTTCAACCTATGTTTATCTTTGGGTCTAAGATGTGTTTCCTGTAGACAGCATATAGAAGGATCCTGTTTTTTAATCCATTCTGCCAATCTATGTCTTTTGATTGGGGAATTCAGTCCATTGACATTTAGTGTTATTACTGTTTGGATAATATTTTCCTCTAACATTTTGCCTTTTGTATTATATATATCATATCTGATTTTCCTTCTTTCTACACTCTTTTCCATATCTCTCTCTTCTGTCTTTTTGTATCTGACTCTAGTGCTCCCTTTAGTATTTCTTGCAGAGCTGGTCTCTTGGTCACAAATTCTTTCAGTGACTTTTTGTCTGAGAATGTTTTAATTTCTCCCTCATTTTTGAAGGATAATTTTGCTGGATATAGGAGTCTTGGTTGACAGTTTTTCTCTTTTAGTATTTTAAATATATCATCCCACTGTCTTCTAGCTTCCATGGTTTCTGCTGAGAAATCTACACATAGTCTTATTGGGTTTCCCTTGTATGTAATGGATTGTTTTTCTCTTGCTGCTTTCAAGATCCTCTCTTTCTCTTTGACCTCTGACATTCTAACTAGTAAGTGTCTTGGAGAATGCCTATTTGGGTCTAATCTCTTTGGGGTGCGCTGCACTTCTTGGATCTGTAACTTTAGGTCTTTCATAAGAGTTGGGAAATTTTCAGTGATAATTTCTTCCATTAGTTTTTCTCCTCCTTTTCCCTTCTCTTCTCCTTCTGGGACACCCACAACACGTATATTTGTGCGATTCATATTGTCCTTGAGTTCCCTGATACCCTGTTCAAATTTTTCCATTCTTTTCCCGATAGTTTCTGTTTCTTTTTGGAATTCAGATGTTCCATCCTCCAAATCACTAATTCTATCTTCTGTCTTTTTAAATCTATCATTGTAGCTATCCATTATTTTTTCTATGTTTGCTACTTTATCCTTCACTTCCATAAGTTCTGCGATTTGTTTTTTCAGTTTTTCTATTTCTTCTTTATGTTCAGCCCATGTCCTCTTCATGTCCTCCCTCAATTTATCAATTTCATTTTTGAAGAGGTTTTCCATTTCTGATCGTATATTCAGCATTAGTTGTCTCAGGTCTTCTGTCTCATCTGAGCTATTGGTTTGTTCCTTTGACTGAGCCATATTCTCAATCTTTTGAGCGTGGACAGTTATCTTCTGCTGCTGGCGTCTGGGCATTTATTCAGATTTCTCTGGGTGTTGGACCCAGCAAGGTTGTAAGATTTTTCTGTGAGATCTCTGGGATCTGTTTTTCTTATCTTGCCCAGTAGGTGGCGCACGTGGCACACGTTTGTCTCAAGTGTTTGGAATGGGTCTCCCCCAGTCACCAATCTCCGTGGCCTGGGGATTTCGGATCCAATTCTCTCCGTTGGTTCAGGGGCCGCGCGTGGTGGGGGCGTCAGCTGCCGCGGCTTGAGGGGACCCTATGGCTGGTTGTGGGCCGTAGCGGGCCTGGGGGATTCCCCACCGGACCAGGAAGCCTCCCGTGGGGGGGGGCTACCGCAGCTTGGATAGCCCTCCTATCCGAGACTCGTAGCCGCGGACTCGAAGCAGAGACTCGAAGCCGCCCGCAAAAGAGGGGTGCCGCCTGCCTCGGCTTGGGAAACTTGCTTCTCCAATACTCTCAGCCGGCCCGGAAAGGAGGGAGGGAGTAGCTCGGACCACTGCAGCTGCTGCTGATCAGGAAATCGCGCGCCGCTCGGGGGTCTCACCGCAGCCGAGTCTCGCAGTCAGTCTAGCCAGCCCAGACTTTGGATAGCCCTCTGATCTGAGATTCGTAGCCGCGGACTCAAAGCCGAGACTCGAAGCCGCCCGCAAAAGAAGGGTACCGCCTGCCTCGGCTTGGGAAACTTGCTTCTCCGATACTCTCAGCCGGCCCGGGAAGGAAGGAGGGATTAGCTCGGACCGCCGCAGCTGCGGCTGCTCGGCAAATCGCGCGCTGCTCGGGGGTCTCGCTGCAGCCAAGAGTCGCAGTCAGACTTGCCAGCCCAGACTTTGGATAGCCCTCTGATCCGAGACTCGTAGTTGCGGACTCGAAGCCGAGACTCGAAGCTGCCCGCAAAAGTGTGGCGCCAGCCGCCTTGGCTGGGAAGCTTGTCTCTCCGAGTCTCTCAGCCAGCCCGGGAAGGAGGGAGGGATTAGCTCGGACCGCCGCAGCTGCAGCCGCTCGGGGGTCTTGCCGCAGCCAAGTCTCGCAGTCAGACTTGCCAGCCCAGACTTTGGATAGCCCTCTGATCCGAGACTCGTAGTCGCGGACTCGAAGCCGAGACTCGAAGCCGCCCGCAAAAGTGTGGCGCCGGCCGCCTTGGCTGGGAAGCTTGTCTCTCCGCGTCTCTCAGCCAGCCCGGGAAGGAGGGAGGGATTAGCTCGGACCGCCGCAGCTGCGGCTGCTCGGGAAATCGCCCGCCGCTCGGGGATCTCACTCACCGCAGCCGAGTTTCGCAGTCAGACTAACCAGCCCAGACTGGGTTACGCTGTGTGTCCATTCCCTGCTGTAGCCCCGGGAGCTGTTCTGTACTGTTTCTGTTCACCTATTAGTTGATTTGGAGTCGGAGGAACTAAGACGCATGTACCTTACTAAGACGCCATCTTGGATCTCTAATGATTCCCTTTTAAAACTTGTTTCCTAAAAGGCATGAGAAAATGTACCACCAAGCCACTTAATACAATAAGCTAAGGGAGGTCACTTAGGCAAAAGGGGAAAACCTGGCTCTGTTCCAGGGGAGGCTAGTAGAAGAAATTTTACTGGACACTCATTTTATCAGCCAGTCTGCCGCTGATATTTGGAGAAAGCTGCAAAAGTTCTCCATGGGCCTGCAAACTCCCATTAGCAACCTGTTAAAACTGCCTTTTCTGTTTTTAACAATCGAGACAAGGCTGAGGAGTAGGAGAAGCAATGAGAATTAACTGAAAAAAGAGAGAACAGGTTCAGCTTATGGCAGTTGCTGTTAACAGCACCCTGTCCCCTCTAGTCACCTGAATCGTGGCTCCAAGCCTTAAGGGCCTCACCTCAACTGTGGGTCAGAGGGCCATTGGCAAAAAGAGTGCCAGAAACCTTGAGACAACCCTCGACCTCGGGACCCACTGGGGCCTTGACCCAGCTGCCACCAATATTAGCACTGGGCCCAGGGACTGCACCATCTCCTGAAGTGGGTATGGGTGGTTCCCAGAGCCTTGCCTGTGGCAAATGAAGAAGACAGGGTGCCCAAGGCCACATGGGGCTCCACTGATTTTACATCTGACCACAAATATAGAGAAACCTCAGGTGGCACTCAACATGGCAGGTAATATGATTTCTTAATTAATACAAGAGCCATTTACTCTTTCCTAAACTGCCACTCTAGATCTACCTCCACTCAGATTTGCTGAGTTATGGGAGTTAATAAAGTCAGAACTAGAACCTTTACTACCCCTCTTCTTTGTAAACTTATCACTGTCCCTGAATGCCCCACCCCCTTCTAGGGAGGGCTCTTCCTCACTCCCTAGGGTCCACCTTAAGCAGTCCTGGATCTTAAGGACACATTTTTTTTCTATCCCTTCTTGCCCAGACTCTGAACTCCTATTTGCTTTTGAATGGCACTGACTTAAGGATAAGATTCCTACCAAGCTCACTTAAACAGTGCTACCCCAAGGGTTTCCAGAGTCCCCATATCTTTAAGAATGCCTTAGCAGAAGATGTTATGCACCTCCAACTGCCTCAGAGCACAATCTTACAGTATGTTAATTTTGTGAACATATTCCTAGTAATGAAAGTAAATTTTATTTGTAGTCATTACCAACTACAAGCCCTAAATGAATATAGAAAGTTGTAAAAAGTTTAAGTAGGTGAATTTTGTTTATATTTATTGCTGACTACATGTCCTGAATGGATATAAAAAGTTGTGTTTTAAAAAGTGAATTTTGTTAGTAGTCATTGCCAACTGCACACCCTGAATGGATATGGAAAGTTATAAAAAGTTTGTAAAAGTAAATTTTGTTTATTATAATCAATGCTAACCACAATTTAATAAGCTTGTCTAAGATAGTATAGTTTGTCCTAAAATAAAGAGTTTAATATGTAAGACAAGATTTGAATGAATGTTTTCTCACTGTTAAAATAATGTATATTACTGATCTGCTCTTAATGAAAGGTTACCAAAAAAATCTTCTTAACCATCTAAGTACTCTATCTAGAAACCTTATTAATTGTTATGTTAACCTTATCATCCTTTGTTCCAGAAAACAAGTCTTCTCTTAAAAGAAATTACAAATGATTTATTCTTTCACCTTGTAAAGGTAAAATGCTAAAATAGTTTAATATACTACATAAAGTGTTTAAAAAGTATTACAATAATTCAAAGAAGTTTTCTATCCTTCTGTTAAGCTAAATTTGTATGAATAAAATGTTATTCATACATTTGTTATATAAAATTATTCAAAACATGACAATGTTCTCATTGTTCATGTTATATCCTAATCCTAATCTGTATAATGTTAGACAACAGTATGATATGGTTAGTCACAGTTTTAAGTACTCTTAAAAAATTACAAATCATAGAAACAACCGAATTTACTTGTGAGTTTGCTCTAAGGCTTCTCTAAAAGTAAATTTTAAAAGAGAAGCAAGACAAGTATATACCTGTTAAGTAATATAAGCCCAGCAAGATAAGTATATACCTGTTAATTAATATAAGCCTAGAAAATATGTAAAAGTGAAACAAAACAAAACTTTTGCTATAGTTTGAGTTCATGAATCCAATATAAAACTACTGCCAAATGTTTTATTTCTGAAAGTAGCTTCATTTAAAAATGCTTATTAAAAACTAAACCTTAAATTGTAAGCTCTTACAGCAGTCACATTTACCTCTGAGCTTTAACTGTTATTTCTAAGTTCTGAAATGTTTTGCTATTTTTATAACCTAGTATTTCCCTAGAACTTTAAGTATTTGTGTAACACCTAAGTTTCAGAATTAAAGTTTACTCCATATAGCAATATGTGGATAATGCTGATCTAGTTAAGCACTGGTAATCAAAATACAGGGTAAAGAATAATAATGCCTGTATTCTAAAACTTTAACTTCTGTGTAAGACCAAAAAACAGCCAGAGTATTTTAAGCAAAAGAAATTGCAAAGTATTTGCTAATCCCTTAAAGGACTAGGGAAAAAAGTAAAACTAGATGTAGGCTCTCTCTAAACCAAACTCTGCAAATAAATTGACTACCTTTCCCTTATGTGAGACATGACTCCCATGTTGAGCCTTGTAGAATTAGTTAACCAAAAAAAAAGAAGAAAGAAAGAAAGAAAATTTCAGGGGCTAAGAAATTTAAAATAGAGTCTGGAAGTCATTCCAGAAGTTATTCTTATGCAAATTTCAGTCAAATATTGCAAACTGCCACAGAATGCCAACCCCCAACCAACAATGTTCCTGAAAACTCTCCATCTTGCTCCCACTTCTGTTCAAGCCATCTATATTTAAGTTTCTCACCCAGTTTGTTTCTTCCAGATTAGAAGCCTTTCACAGAGACTCCTCCTTACCAGAAGCTACTCTCTCATTCCCCATGCTCAACTAGCCACCCTCAATGGCATAGTCAGAGACTTCTGTGTTCTCACAAGTAGGGCCTGCGACTCACTTGACAGCTTGAAGGAGCTACAGAAAACAGACAATCAGTCCAAACTCCCTTAAGATTAAGGGGAGTTAAAAGTCTCTAGGAGAAAGTTGGGCAGGGTTAGAATTAGGACAATGCAAAGTGATTTGGACAGTGAATAAAGAAATATTTGCAGGGCCCCCTTAGGGGAATGAGGAGAAAGGCACAAAGATTCAACTTCACCATTTGGAGAATTTCTGATACTCTCACAAGCAGTGGGAACAACCAAATCAATAGGCCACGGCTTCAATCTTGGGGTTCACCCCTATGAAACTTATTACTGCAAAGAATAGGCTAAGCCTACTTAAAATTAGGCCTAAGAGTCACTCCCAGAGAAACTCTTTTGATACTCAGATGTGGCCCCTCTCTCTAAGCCAACATGGCAAGTGAACCCATTGCCCTCCCCCACCTACATGGGACATGATTCCCAGGGGTGTAATTCTCCCTGGCAATGTGGAACAGAAACCCAGGATAAGCTGGGACCTGGTATCAAGAGATTGTGAAAACCTCCTTGACCAAAAAAGGGGAAGAGAGAAATGAGAAAAAATAAAGTGTCAGTGGCCGAGAGATTTCAAACAGTCGAGGGGTTATCCTGGAGGTTATTCTTATGCATTAAATCGATATCCTTTTTCAGTCTGTGGTGTATTTGAGTGGCTAAAGAGAAGTACCTGAAACTGTAGAGCTATATTCCAGTAGCCTTGTTTCTTCAAGATGATTGTATGAAGATATAACCTTTACAATGTGACTGTGTAATTGTGAAAACTTTGTGTCTGATGCTCCCTTTATCTAGGGTCTGAACAAATGAGTAAAAATATGGATTAAAAAATAATAATAGGGAGAACAAAGGTTAACATATATTGGGTAAATGGAAATACAAGTGGTCAATGAGAGGGAGAGGTAAGGGGTATAGTATGAGCTTTTTCTTTTTTCTTTTTATTTCTTTTTCTGGAGTGATGCAAATGTTCTAAAAAATGATCATAGTGATAAATATACAACTATGTGATGATATTGTGAGCCGTTGATTGTACACCATATATGGAATGTTTGTATGTTAAGAATGTTTGTGTTTATATGTTGTTTTATCAATTTAAAAAAAAAAGAATTAGGGCAATAACTGGCCAGTGACTAGCTAATGAGCAAAGGGCAAAATCCAGAGAGCAGTCTGGCTGTAAGAAGGGAAGGAGATATATCTGAGGAAAACAGCAGTAAACAACCTCTGAGGACAATAAATAACCCTTGGGGGAAGTAAACAGCACAGGGCCAGAGGGATAGTTATCTAGGATCAGGCTTTAGCAAAGTAGAAAGAGGGGGAAAGCAATGAAATAACTAGTAAAAAAAAATGCAAAAGAAAGTATAAAAGAAAAACCCTTCCCACAGTATTGTGTGTATCTTGCCTCTTCCCTCTTGCTAGAGTGTCCACACATTCTTCTCATGTGTGTCCTAAATAAATTTTCTACCTGCTTGCCTAATCTGTGCTGTGCCCTTGAATTCTTTCTTGCGGAATCCCAAATCCAGCACATAACTACCGATGATCTTGGAGTCACTGGCATAGGAATAGTAACTGAAGCCAGAAAGTTATTAAAAGAAAAATATAGAGAGAGAAGCCAAAGGAATAATCCTTGGGAACATCTACATTTAGTTATCGGGAGGAGAGAGATACAGAGAATACTTGGCCAGAAAAGTCCTTGACAGAATGTCTAAAGACAAGACCCAGGAGAAGTAGGGAGGGGACAATGGTTTCATAGACTCCAAGGACCAATGGCTTGGTAACTAAGGTCAATGACACTCTTGGATCTTGCAAATTTGGTAGAATGGTAAAAGTGAAATCCAGATAGTAGGGAAGTATGGAATAAACAGGAAAGGAGGAAGTGGAGAGTGTAGACTAGACTAATAAAAAGTTTATGAAAAAGAAAAGTTTACAAAGGACAGTGGCTTGAAGGAGAGTCATTTTATTTGATAGGGGAGGCTGAGCTTGTTTATAGATGGAAGGAAAGACTAAAGATGCAAGACAGCTGAAATAATGGATGGACCAAAGCATAGGAACTTGCAGAAGGGAAAGTGGGATCAAGTGCAAGAGAGGAGGTATTGGAAGTGAGGGATAAGTCATTCTCTGGGATGATGGAGATAAGTGGAGGAAATTGATAATAAATTGTATTTAAAGCTTGGTTTGTCTCTCTCCTTTAATTCATAAGTATTGAAATAGAGAGAGGTAAAGAAAGTCTCTACTGACTTGACTTTTGGAATTAATTTAAATATGTTGTTTCTAATTACATTTAAAAATCCACTGATTTTTGGGACAGATCCTGATTTTTAAATACGCCTATGATTCATGTTTAAGGGACTTAAACAGAAAAGTCACCAAAATGGAAATTTAAATGGCCAAAAAAAAGAGATGCCTAACACTGCAATAATTAAGTGAATGCTAATTAAAATAAGTTTTCTTTTTTTTCACCTAACAGATTGATGAAGATTTTAAAGAATGATTTTAGTCAGTAATTGTGTGGGAAACAGGTACTACCCTACACTGAAGATTGGAGTGTAATCAATCGGTGGAACTTTTCTCAAGGACAGCTTGGCAATATAACAGATATTCATGTTGTTTGGCCAATATTTAAACATTTAAACATTTGACCAGGAAATTCCATTTCTAGGATTTCATTCTAAAGAAACAGTCAAACAAAAAAAAAATGTTTCTTGCAGCCTTGTTTAACACAGTAAAAAACTGTAAATGCCTTAAATATCATATAGAGATGGACATGACCACATGAAAAAGAGAGCCATTTATGTTTACAATAAATACATTGTGTTTATATTAAAGGGACTGAACTTTTTTTTACAATAAGTAGTTTTATTTTATTTTTTAAAGTTACAAAATAAATGCTGTATAAAGTGAAACAAATACTTAAGTTGAATTTATTAGACTTCCTCATATGTCACCAACATTGCAAGCAGTCTCCCAAATCACCATCTTTTATACACAAATAGCTTTTACTCTGATGATTCCTTAAAAAAAAAAAGAAAAAAACCAAAAAACCCAGATACTTGCTTCATCAATGTACACAACAGCCATATTCACAACAGCCAAAAGGTGAAAACAATTCAGGTGTGCATCAACAAATGAATGGATAAACAAAATGTGGTATATGCTTAACAATGGAATATTATTCCTCTATAAAAAGAAATCTTAGTTTAATACATGCTACAACTTGGATGCCAGCGAAATAAGGCAAACACTAAAGAACAGATATTGTATGATTCCACTTATGTGAAATAATTAGAATAGGCAAATTCAGGGAAGGACAGTTGATTAGAGGTTATCAGGGGCTAGGGAAGGGGGCATATAAAATTATTGCTTAATGGGTATAGAATTTGTGTTTTGGGTGATGAAAAGTTTTGAGAAACTGGTAGTGGTGATGGTGGCACAACATTGTGACTGTAATTCATGCCACTGAATTGTACACTTATAAATGGTTAAAATGACAACTTGTGTTATATGTACTTTGCCACAATAAAATTAAAACAAAAAACTTCCCTGGGATCTCTATGGCTTACTAAATACAGTCCCAAGTCTGGCATTTAAGATCTAAAATGTTACCTCCTCTCTGAAAATAAATCAGTAGGTTTTGAGTGAATTTGAAAGGCTATAGGTAATATTTGCTGGACCTATATTCATAAGTATTATGTGTGACTTAGAAGATAAATCTCATTAAAAGGCATCAAGATTGCTTTTACTAAAAAAACCTTAAAATGTTGGAAATTGCTTTGAATAGTATTATAATTGAAGTCCAAATATTGCCTTCCTTATTCACGTAGCATAGTATACTTAGCTCTGTTTACTTAGTGTGTAATAGAGCCCTGCAACTTTAGGGTGGCACAAGAAGGGGAAGTTTCTGGGAAGGGGAGGTGAGCCTCCCTGGCCAGAAAATCAATCATTTCATTCAACAGTCTTGATTGAGTTCTACATTTCTGTCTTTGGGGCTGCTGTAAGGTGCTGGATCCATGGGAAGCCACCTCTCTGACAGGATGACAACTTCATTTATGTGACCATCGTATCAATTCTGGATTATCCATCATGAAGATCAGCCACAGACCTCTGGATAAACCATTGTATTCCCATGATTTGTAGTGCCCTGTGAATGGATATCACTTTCTGATGGGTATTAACATGTCATAAAAAATATTTAGACTTCATTTGCACTACACTATATTCATCTCCATGTATCTCTCCAAGCCAAGTCCAGTATGTGAAACAAGGAATTGCAGCTTTAAAAGCAGTGGGTTCTTTTGAGTCATTATGTTCAGCTGTCCTAAACACATGTGCATAGTTAATGTGTCCTCTCCATACTCAGAATGGTTAAATATATACGTGGCTATGTTTTTCTCTTTCATACCCTTATTCCCTGTGAACCCATGGCTGCACTCCAAAAGCTGGTCCACAATTTGAGTGATTCAGATAGAAAGTTTCCATGAGTTGCATCTCTTATGAAGATGTGTCCAAACCCTACCATAATGTCTTAATAAAGCATGCCATTCCCCTAACAAAACCACAAAAGGATAAAATGAGATAAATGAGATCATATATATTAAACATTTCACTCACATTTTAAATGTACACAAATTTTAAAATATTATCATTAGAAAATAAAACTCTCTAGATAACCTTTTCTTTTAAAATCATGACATGTATAAAAAATCCAAACATTCTAATCAAATGAAAATGCATAAATAAATAAATATAAACCCAAAATAAAAGCGGCTTATTTTTCTCCATCATGTAGACGTCCACAGGTAGGCAGTCCAGGGGGGATATGGTGTCTCTGCCTCTTAACATCACCACCCAATAAAGCTCCTTCCTGCTTTCCACTCAGCCATCACCATGGAATGGCCCTATTCCTCACAGTTCACAATGGTAACTAGAGCTCCAACCATCACACCCAGAAGCTAGTAAGCAGGATGAAGAAAGGAACAAAGAAAGGGGAAAGGGAAAATGCAAGCTGTCCTTTAAAAGCTCCCAGCAGCTGCCACATGACACTTTTGTTTACATCTCATTGGCCAGGACTTAGTCATATGGACAAGTAGTCCTGTATATTCTGCAAGGCTATATGCACAGTTACAAATCAGGGTTTCTATTATTAGAGAAAAGGAAGACAGATATTGAGACAACAGGAAGGTCTGCCACACAGCCAACTTGGCAAGGCTGGCCTCAAATTCTGACCTCTTAGTGGCAAAGAAGCACGCTTAATCCCCAAAACTTTCTCCTAGAATCTGAGAGGAGCAGGCTTTAGTGCAGAAACCAATATTCCCCAATATATATATAGATATAGATGAGAATTTGGGAAACAGAAAGGAAAAGGAAAATATCGCCTATATGCCACTTTTGGAATATTTCTTTCTGGCCTTTTGTTTCTTTGTGAGAGGTATTTTTTTGTTGTTGTGTTCCACTCTGTTTTAAACATAGTACTCTAATTATGCTAGATGCACCATCGGGTGCCTTTTTCATGTAGCATTAACACATGAGCATTTTTCCTGTTATGGTCTTCTTTGTAAAGGCCGTTGCACCAGTTTAAATCTGTTGTGTACCCCAGAAAAGCCATGTCCTTTAATCCTCATTCAATATTGCTGGGTGGGATCTTTTTTATTGTTTCCATGGAGATGTGACCCACCCAATTGTGGGTGGTAACTTTTGATTACGTGGTTTCCATGGAGACATGTCTCCAACCATTCAAGGCGGGTTGCTCACTGGAGCCCTTTAAGAGGGAACCATTTTGGAAAAAGCTTTAGAGGTGACAGAGCCCACACAGCCAGAGACCTTTGGAGATAGAAGGGAGGTGCCCCTGGGGAAGCCTTATAAAGTGAGAAGAGAAACCTGGCAGACATTACCATGTACCTTCTCAGCTGAGAGAGTGGTCCAGAACCCAAAGACCCCAGCAGATGCTAGCCACATGATTTCCCAACTGTCAGAGCTGTTCTGGACAGCATGAGCCTTTCTTGAATGAAGGCTTCATTCAAGAAACTCTCTTGTTGGTGCCTTAATTTGGACATTGTCATGGCCTTAGAACTGTCAACTTGCAACTTAATAAATTTCTTTTTTAAGAGCCGCTCCATTCTGGGATATAGCATTCCAGCAGCTTACAAACTAAAACAGCCACATAGTGAACTAGGAAAGCGTGTGAAGTGGCTATCTTTAAGCCTGAGGTCATATTCCAGCGCTGGGTAACCAAGGACCAGCTATTTAACAACACTTTGCCTTTGGGAAGAAAAAATAATAAGGACAATAATACCTATCTCATGGGGCTGTTCTGAGGATGAGCTGAGATAATTCAGGTAAATTGAACTAATAGTTGCATCACTGTAAGATCTTATTATTTGTAAAGATAATTTTAATGGCTATATAAAATTTCATCAAGGGCACATTTCATCATAATCCTTGCTTTATTACTGAACACTTAGCTAGTTTTCAGCTTGGGGTTATTATAAAGTTTGAAATTGTTAAGTATATTTCTGTCTTTTATATTTAGAGCTATGTAAATATAAAATAATGTCTTAGTGGTCTTCAAATATATTTTAGAACATTTTATCTTAAGCTGGATTGTGGGTACATGGGTAATCATTATATTGTTATTATATAAACATAATTCTCCTTAACTATGTCCAAAATACTTCATTTTAAAACTACACTTGGTGAAAACAATAAGTAATTTAGTATACAAAAGCACCAAAGGAGTCAAAGCCTCCAATGAAGTGAGAAAACTTACATGAGAATTGACTAAAAGATGAAGACGTGCACCTTTCAGGCTTTCCACACTCTAACCACAGCCATCTCTAGGATGAGCACTCACCACTACCCACTTCCTCTCCACTCCCTGTTTCTAATACATGCACTGCATTTCTTCTCTTTTCTTTCACTTGCTTTCTCTCGCCTCTCTTGCAACATACTCTTTCCCATCTCAACCTGCCAAAATCTGCCCAACTCTTCCAAGTTTAGTTCAACCTCTCCAAAATAACCCTTCCATAGTCTGATATAACAACAGCAGATTACATTTGCGTTACATCACCAAAGCATGGTCATAAAGACACTCTCATTTCATCCTCAGAATGATCCTGTGAGGTAGGCAAGAGAAGGCAGGACCTTGTTTCTCCTGGTTGGTCAGTTTGGGAGGCACAGGTCCCTTGGCTGTGAGTCATACAGGCAAGAGACAAACCTGGCTCTGGAATCACAATCTCTCTTCAGTCCACCCCATACTTCTTGCTAGTGAACAAAACACATGAAGAAAACACTTAGCACTCTTCCCTTGGCCCTGGGATTCACTGATGCTTAGTGTTAACAAAAAACATGTAACCGGGTGGGCCACGGTGGCTCAGCAGGGAAGGATGCTTGCCTGCCATGCCAGAGGACCCGGTTCGTTTCCCGGTGCCTGCCCATGTAAAAAAAAAAAAAAGCATGTAACCCAGAGACAAAAAAGTGACCAAAGTAAACAGATAGACAAAATAACATAATCTAATGGTTGATTGTTTTAAAAGAGAGAAGGGAAAGAAAGGGAAGGGTAGTAAAGGAAAGCAAAGATGCTGAGTTGCCAAGCTCTGCATTTTCACCATGCCAAGAGATAGGATAATGCAAGGTATGTGGCCTTGCTGCCTCTCCAAGGGAAGAGGATAAGGGGTAGAAGAGTAGGATAATGACTCTCAAAAGAGAGGTGAATTGTGCCTTTCCTGGAATGCAGGCTAAGCATTTCCAATGTTTGCTCTAATTTGTGAAGAACATCTGATCATAAGACTGTTATTAACATTCTAGCCATTTCATCATAAGACAGGTGTTCTCATTCTTTCGGCACACATTGTGGTTGACTACACCAGAGGGGAGCGCCATTTTTTCCTTTTTGCTTGCTAACAGAATCCCAGGTTTTGGAGACCGTGTGCCTGGGAGGAGCTAAAACCTTCCCCAGTCCCAGGGGATTGACTCCAGATTGGTCTAAGCCAACCACGGTGATTCTATTCCCTTTGCCAATGTTTGTTTTAAGAATGGGGAAGTCATGCAATTGTAGCTACTTGGAGAGAAGAGCTTAGGAGAGGTTTCTCTTTAGATCTTAAGAAGGGACCCAAGAAGAGATGTTTTCTCTTTTGTTGTTTGGGTGTGATACTTCTGCTGTGGCCATCCTGACAAACCTGAAGGTAAAAGCCAAAATGCTGAGGCTACAGAGAGGGAAGGGAAAAACTCTGATGACATCACTGAGCCAATGAATTAATCACCAGCAACCAGGCCTACCTCTGGACTTCCTGCTTAATAAGATGAAGCAAACAAACAAAACAGATATTTTTATTTTGAGTTAGGTCTTCTGTTATTTGCTTCTAAAAGCATCTGGCTGATATATACATATATACACATAAGACAAAAAGACACAAATGAGGTGAAACCTTCAGAATTCAAGGCTTAAAATACAAGGGTCTATATCATTTCTATTTTTAAATATAAATAAAGATGAATACTATAATAAAAATATGTCAGTGATATAATAAACACTATAATAACTTCTGTCAGTAGTTTGCAAATTTCTGATGAGTCAAAGATCTATCCTTAGCATTTTTTTTTTAGGTGCATGGTCCAGGGATCGAACCCGTGTCTTCCACATGGAAGGCGAGCATTCTACCACTGAACCACCTGTGCATCCCACCCATAGCATTTTTTTTTTTTCACCCATAGCATTTTGACATGAGTCACCTGTATAAGCAGTGAGGGTCCCACACCAAAATTAAGAGCAATGTGCTATTTTTCTTAATGAGAAGACTGAAAACAAATGGAAAGTACCAGTTACCTGGTCTACATGTAACAGGAAAGGCTACCAAAGCTGCCAGGTTGTCAAGATCTCAGTTTCCTGATCATGGTGATGAATATACAACTGTGTGATGCTATCGTGAGTTACTGATTATATACGTAGAATGGAATGATCAAGTGGTAACATACTAACATACAAACACAAGTGGTTTGTGTTTGTATGTTAGTATGTTTAATAAACAAAATTTTAAAAAAAGATCTCAGTGTCCCTCTATAATAAGTAACATGGGGTTGGGGCTCATGAGGGCAAACCAAGCACACATATTTCTTCTCAATGGCTTCCCTAAGCAATGCTAAATTAAATGCTTCCTCCAGGAACCTTGCAATCGTTAAAACTACAAAATAATCTTTAAAGAATAACTGCTTATGGTGCCTAAAACTGTTCCTTCCATTCTTTTCAGCCTCTGTTGCGTGACCAAGATAAAATACACAGAGTGCCACATGCCAGTTAAACCAACTTTAAATGGCACATTAAACTATAGTCTCTTTTAAGGTCATGTCACCAAACCCAAGAGAAAAAATGGTACACTTGATTAGCTGTGAAGTGTCATATGATTGCCCAGATGAATGGAAAAGCAACCTCAAATCATAAAGCCACTCATCCAGCTCTGTGTACAGAAAAAAGTATGCAAGGCAATAGACAAAGTTTTGGTTAATTGTGGTTGTTTCTGATAGGTAAGATAGTGTTTGCTATGTTCTGATTTCCTATTTCTATATTTTGATTTTACTTTTCTATACAGAATATGGATACCCAAAGGCAACTTAGTTTTATGACTGCAAATACTCCAAATGTTTATCCCTGCAACTCTGGTGTACCTGATCGTTAGTTCTTAGAATGGAAGGCAACACAATCCTGAACTGCCTGAGATGCCCAATTTATGTCATAATCAGCTTTTAAAATTTCAGTGTCTTTTCCTTCCCAGTGCTGAACTGGCCACTATTTTTGCAATACAGGCTTTCACCCGGGCATCTCTAGTTCAACTATCCCTTCCAATCAAGCAGCCTCACAGGGGGCCCTCAGCATCGGGCAGGACCTGACCTCACCCAGACACACACAGTGCCTGTCTGAAGATGTCCCTTGAGGGAAAGGAGTCCACTCTGCTAAGAAGGGCTCTTGATTTTTCATTTGTAAGAGAGGATGAGTTTCTTTCTCAGAGTGTGCTGTAACAGGACGAAGTACCTCTCCTTAGTCGAAACTGTGCTGTTCCAGTCATACAATTTGTTGTTGAGTTCAACGTGGAGATCCAGGAGTGGGCGTGTTCTAGGGGAAAGGAGAGAGGCAAAAATTAATACCATGCAAATTTAAAGGAAAAACAGACTGCCATTAGGGTGAAATGAGCCAACAGATGTTCGCTTTGAAATTGTTCCTTTCTAAATGCCTGTGTGTGATCTGAACCTGCCCAGAGCACTTCAGCCCAATGACCCCAGTCCTTTCCCCCAACGGGCAACTGAGTTTTACACTGGGAACACACCAGCCAAGTGATAACCCACCCAGCCTGCCTATGCAAATGCAGAATGGGTGTAAAAGCCCATAATACACTGTCCCATGGGGTATCTACCTCAGGAGGTTGAGCTGCTCCTGCTAGAGCCCTCCCCTTCCTCCTGCTGAGCTACCACTGAGAGTGCTGGGGGTGGCAGGATATAAGATTTATTCCGGGAGTCCTCTGAGTTAGAATGCACTACGTAGGTGGCTCAGAAACATTATCAAAAATCATAATAAGGAGCAATCGGAAAGGGACAATTAATCTTACATGTGAGGTACACTGCAGCTTCACTGAGCTTCAGTGCAAACCAGGTTACCAATGTATCCCCAAGAAAGAATTCTTGCCGTTAAGCACTAAAAGTGTTTATATAACAGAAACCTCATCCATTAGATACCGTTTCTGCCTACCAAACTGTCTAAACTTTGGGAGGCGGAGGAAGAACACGCAGTGTCAGCGAGCATTCTAGGAAGCAGGCACTTTCATACAGACCTGGTCTCGCGGTCCTAGAGGACAATCTGGTAAGACACATTAAAGGCTTTAAAGCTCCATGCCCAACACTGCAAGTGTACTTAATGCTACTGAGTTGGACACTTAAAAATGGCTAGGGCGGGCCACAGTGGCTCAGCAGGTAAGAATGCTTGCCTGCCATGCTCGAGGACCCGGGTTCGATTCCTGGTGCCTGCCCATATTAAAAAAAAAAAAAAAGGCTAAAATGGTAAACTTTAAGATGTGTATATTTTACCATAATAAAAACAAATTAAATTGCTTAAAAGTCTAGGCCCCTTGACACTATAGTTCCATGTCTGAGAATATTCCCCAAGAGAACAATTAAAGATAAGCCTAAATACAGAGCTGTTTAACACTTTCGCTTTCTGAAAGTGAAACACTGTTCAACAACTAGAGATTTGTCATGTAAATTATGCTATAGCCACATTAACAGCCATTCTGCAGCCAGTAAAGTGATGCTGTAGATTCCTTGTAGCCTCCAATAATGTTCTGGAGCAGCTAGAAGGAAAAATCTGAGATGATGGTATGATAGCCCATGACAAACCCTGGGATCTGTCCTGTAACCACTTGTTGAAGAGTGTTTTGAAAACTACTGCTTTTTTCTTTCTTTGCTTTGTATATATGTTATATTAGACAATTTAAAAGGTTAAAAAAAATGATGCTGTAGAAATGTGACTACTGACGTGAAAATGTTTTTGCTATACTGTTAAGCAAAACAAAAGCAGATTATAAAGGAATAGGAGATGATGATTCCACTCAGGCTTTAAAAGCATGTTTATATGTGATTATGTGGATATCCAAAAAAAGACATGGAAGACAATACACTAAGATTTGGTTAGCAAAGGTTGTTTCTGTTTGTTATGCTCTGCTTTCAGCATCTATATTTCATTATTCTTTTTCTACAGGAAGTATGTATTGCTTTTTCAATAAGAACAAAATGATAAGAGAATTTCCTAATTTTGAAAAAAAAAATCCAAACTACAAACTGACTTACAAGTGACCTTCTGAAGCACAAAGCGTTCATAAATTATGTAGGGTCTATATTATACTCCTAAGGCAACCCCAACATGGAATGAAAAATCCTTCTTCCTCCCTGAAGAGCATCAGACATGACACAGTGGTACTTCCCATCTCGGTAGCAAGAAAATTAAGAAGTGGTCCAGGGATCTGCCACCTCCTAGGTGGCTCACCTTTCTTGGCGCAGTTTCTGGGAGAGGTACTGCAGGTACACCGATGGCGAGACGGGCTTCTGCTCCAGCAGGGAAATGTCTGCTTTGCACAGGCTCCAGAGGAAGTCAGCTTCTCGATGGAGCGTGCAAGGCCCCAGCTGCCTTGCCTCAGATTCTACATTGTTCACTGCTGGCCCATCCACCTCCAGGAGGCTGCTGTCCTCCAGCTGGCTCTCTGACATTACATAGTTCTGAACAAAAAAGAGTTTTGGCTTTCCTAAGAGAGCAGGGCACAAATCTCCCATGAACATCTTTCTTATGTGATCCAAAGGGAAGCCTGGGTGAGTCTGATCCACGCCAAACACGCTCTGGGAGCCTCCTCGGCTCACCAAAACACACACAAAGCTGTCGAAGGCTCGTTGTTGAGGCATACAGGCAACTCGGCGAAGAACTTGTTTTATTCTTTCCACTTTGAGATATAGGAAACACTGGACTTCAAAGCCCATGGAAGTAAAGGTATCCCGCAGAACCGCTGAAGAAAAAAAATACATATGGTAAACAATAATGGAATAAGAAAAGCTCAGGGAGGACTAGAGATACGAATCCTGGGCACGGTCTAATGGCAATTATTTATCGGTTTCTGCTTTTGTATAACATATTGAGGCTCTGAAGGACCTGAGAACTAGAAAGGTGGGATAGAATCAACTTCAAGGCAGATGTGATTTTCATGTCTCTGTTCCCCTTACGGTGTGTCCCTTAGCCCACCACTTTCCCCACCTGATGCCACCAGGGCATCTGGCTAAGAGGCACAAACAGAGCCCACTCTCTAGTCCAAACCAAGCATGGGGAAGAACCAAACCTATTCCCTTCACCAAAACAAAGTGGGGGCTTTCCAAAAGGCTCTTCCTTAAAACAACAGGATACAAAAGTACATAGAAATGGATATCTTTGCAAAGGGCAGATCGAAACGGCTCTCTTCCACTGCAGGCTGATATGGGAACCCCCAATCCAAGCTGTGACATTGTCCAAACTCCCCATTTTCTCTCATGACTTGCTTCCCAGTGCAACCTCTGACTGAGCAATGCAAGCCCTTGATCAGGATTCCCTGCACTGCCCTCAAGCTTCCTCCCTAGTTTCCAGGAATCCTGGGTTGACCTTGCCTCTAGAAGCAGTGTGAGGCAGTAGAAAGAGCAGGACAAGGCCTGCCTTCTAATGCTAACCCAACCACTCCTCTGGGATGCTTGACCTTAAGGAACTGGGCATCCCTAGCTTTAAATGGAAGGGATTACGTGAGGAGTAAGCAAGATGATACAAACAAAGCTCTTGGCATTCAATGAATATTAGCTCCTATTCCCTTCTTTAAAATCTTTTTCTCCCTCTTATAGAAATTTTTACAGCCCTAAGACCTTAGAAATCTTACCCAGTCCACTTCTTTCTTTTCTGCTCAGTTTGCCTTCACTGGAGGAATAAACACAGTTTCCTGGATTATGTTTTATCTTTCTAGTAGCAAAGAGAGACTTCTTTCACTTTCTCATTCAAAACTTCCATGTCTTTTGGGCCACTCATCAAGTTTCTGTTCTTTGTCTGAGAGATACTGCCAGTTCTG
Source organism: Tamandua tetradactyla (assembly GCF_023851605.1). Taxonomy (NCBI): domain Eukaryota; kingdom Metazoa; phylum Chordata; class Mammalia; order Pilosa; family Myrmecophagidae; genus Tamandua; species Tamandua tetradactyla. The sequence continues at coordinate 175,693,142 of NC_135329.1, read as the reverse complement.
TTTGCTTGCTGGACAGAAAAACTGCTCTGTTTTAAACCCAGAGACTTTTCAGGTTGACAATTCAGGTTGTCACCCAAACCATCAGCTCACTTCTCTAGAGTTGTTTCTATATCTCATCATTAGGTGCCCACCTCTTCCCCCACCCTGAGGCATGGTATCCTAGAAGTCTACCACTGCACTCACCCAACCGACAACCTAATAGTCATTTTAGCAGATATAACTTCCACTAAGGAACAAAGGGACCCCAGCTCACCCCAGCTTCAGCATCACAGAAAGGGATCAAAAGGAGATAAAGAACTGAAGGTACTACATAACTGTCTACTACAAATTCTCAATTCTCGACATTAAATGGAGACAACATGGAATACAATCACAAATAATCAAAAGACTTGCAACTTCGACCAATAGTTTTAAACTTCTTACCAACTTCTAATAAACCATGAAATAAAAGTGAGCAATCTCAATTTCTCTTCTGGCTTCTCACAGGAAGTAGGAGAAAGATAAAAGGTAGGAAAAGAAACGCAGCCTTAAATAAACAAAAAGCTGGAATCATCAGCCGCTAGACAGGGCAGAATTGGCTAGAGTACATGCTCTGAATTTAATTCATCTGACCTATGAGTAGCATCTGTACATATTCACAGAGGGACTGGTGGCACTTTCGAGTCAGGAGACCTGGGGGTAATTGTAGCCTGACCTTCTACTAGATGGGATGGTTTAAAATATGTTCACAAATTTTTTGACACTCCTTTCTTGAAGAGATAGATTATAATTCTCCCCCTGCATGTGGATTAGATGTAATCATGCATGTCTAATGAATGGAATGCAACAGAATGATGCTTTTGACTATAAAAAGGATACTGCTCCCACGTGGCTCTTTCTCACTCTTGAGTCACCCTCTGTGGGGGGAATCAGCTGCTATGTCCTGAGAATATTCAAGAAATCCCGTGATGCCTATATGAAGAGGAGTGGAGGCCTTCCCCAAAAGCCAGCACCACCTTCCCAGCTATGTGAGTGAGCCCCAATCCGTGCTAAGTCTTCATAGGATCCCACGAACATCTAAGCACAACCTCCTGAGAGACCGGATCAGCCCAGTCAAGCCACTCCTAAATTCTGGACCCACAGAAACTGTGAGAGAGATAAATATATTACTATTGTCTTAAGCAATTAAATTAGAATTTATCTAATTCCAAAATCTGGAATATTTATCTAATATATCATTAGATAAATATTTTACCAGGACAGACCCCTGGCCTCTCCCATCGGTAAAAGGGGATGATAATCAACATTTCATAAGAATATAGTTAGGCTAGTTGCTTTTTTCCTCTGCCTGGCTCCAAAGCTGAAAAAAAATTAAATTATTATATAATGATGGGAACTACAAAGAAGGTACCAATCTCCTTAAGATGCTTATGAGCAATAAGTATAATTATCAAGGAAATGAGGAACATGACATCCAAGGTGCTGATAACCTATTTAATAGCATGTACCACAATGTGGTAGAAAAGGCCTAGCAGCAGATCCCCTGAACTCACAAGGCATCCGTACCCAGCCCTGGCTCAGGCTGAAACATAAAAGAGCACAGTACACTAGTTCTGTGTACTAGTTGGTACGCTAGTCCCAAACTCTTTCACTACAATCTTACTCCAAGCATTTCTTTTCAGGACTCACATGTCTCTGATCATGGAGTGTTCTCTCCTGTAGGGGGCAGAAGCAAACAAGGAAACACCAGATCCGAAGCTCTTTCGTTTACTAATCTTGATCTGGTCCAAGGCCCTCAGAACACTCTCTCTTTACTGATAAATGTCCTCCCTTATCAAAGTCCTTGGCAGCAGGTATTATCAGAGATAAAAACCAAGGCCTCTCTTTCCATGCTGATAGGTGGGGGTGGGATGGGGCAAATGCTGATGTGTGCCTTCTAGCTCCTTCCATCATCTGGGCTCCCTGTAGGTTCTGGCTGGAGCAGCACAGGGGACACGGCAATGGGTGGGCAGCAGCGCGGTGCAGGGTAAAAGCTGCAACAGTCTGGGAGTCACAAGATCTGAGTTTGGCTCCTCCACCTCCTAGCTGGGGTCCACACCTTGCCTGGTGTTGGAAGAGGGCTGACCTACGTCAGCAGAGGGGGCAAAAGGGGGGGTGGGATCCTAGGTCTAGGGCAGGAAGTCCTTATCTCCTAGAACAGAAGAGAAAAGGCAGGAGCTGCAAGAGAAGCCAAGAAACCATGCAGGTCCCAAAATGCTAAGAATGAGGCCAAGGAGAACACCAAATCTGGATGGGCCTCAGACCAAGACTGGGGGGGTCTCAGAGCCAGAAACAGCAGGGTGTGTGGGTCAGTGAGGTGGGTGGATTGCTAGCTGGCATTCGCAACTTTCTTTCTTGGCACATCAAGAACATGGATATTGGGGCCCCCGTGGCCAGCCTGGCCTGGCTTTGTTCTTTGTCCTGTCTCCCCTCCTGGTGGCCTGGCTCCTTCTCCTTGGTGGCCCTGTACCCTATCCCTCACAGTATGGTTTTTACTTCTGTGGATTTAATAAAAACTTCACTGGTTAAAAAAAAAAAAAAAGAACACGGATAGTTCATCTAAATTACAGGACAAGGGGATGGTGTCAGTGTGATTTTTAGCAAGTTACTAACAACCTCAGTTTATTCATCTATAAAATGGGATTAACGTTAATAACTATATTTTCTACTAAAGGTGGCAGTGAAGAGCAGATGAGATTTCTGTAAAGATGCCTTCCAAACTGTGGGTATGTATTAAAATACAAATTACTGCTTTTTAAGAAAATAAAGGCAACCATTTCACAGCACAAATCACTGAGCCTGCGGTGCAGCTTGCTCATGAAATCTTCCTCCTTAGGACTCAAGGGAGGGTTCTATATCCTAAACTAAAATGGGCTCAGAGCAGACAGATTCTGTGTCCATGTATCACATCAACTGCCTTGGCCTTGCCCACAAACAGAGGAAGAAAAACTTAGGTGCTGAGTTTGGAAAATAAAATTTCAACAAACTTGGGACATCGTGTTGTGCAAAATACGCCAGAAAAAAAAAAGAACAAATATGATATGGTCTTGTTTAGAAAACACTTAAAAGAAAAGTGAAGCCTAGGTTGTAAGCTCTTATAGCAGCCACACTTAGTCCAGACTTCTAAGTGTATTTGTAGATTCTGAGATGCTATGCTATACGTGGGTAAGCTGGTATTTCCCCTGGAACTTTGGGTACCTCTGTGATACCCAAGACTCAGAACTGGAGTTCTGCAGCTATGAAATTCAGCATTGCTATATATGACAACTGTTAAAGTAACCAAAAAAGAGATCAGGCTTCAATTAGAGATAAAAACGGAGCCCATCTGATTGGAACTTTGGACTGTGCCCTACAGTAAGGGGCATAGGATGACAGCGTGTGTACACTAGAGCTTCAACTACTGTATGAGACCAGGGGAAGAGAGGTTTATCCTGTTGAAAACCTAAATTTTCTGTAGCACAAAATGTAACTCATCATGTCTAGATAGCTCATTTAAACAACCCAAATACATGGAGCACAAAACAGAAAAGAGGCCGTGTACTTCACTATAGCTTAATGTAATACTCAAATACATTCCAGACTACCGTGGGCTGATAATTAAAAAGTATTGGTAGAGTCCCTTGAGGGATTGGGGAAAAAATATGGAACTACTAAACTTTCCCACCTGGGAAACCCCTGGTACTCTCTCAAACATTAGGGACTCCCAAGAAAACAGGCCAAACACTTGATTTTGAGGCTTGGCCTTATGAAACTTATTTTTATTATTATTTTTTTTATGAAACTTATTTTTGTAGTGGAGAAGCTAAGGCTACCTATAATTAGGCCTAAGAGTTGCTTCCAGAAAACCTTTTTTGTTGCTCATATATGACCTCTCTCGCGCTCTCTCTCTAAGCCCAACTCTGCAAGGACAGTAATTACAGGGGACATGACACCAGGGGTAAAAGTCTCCCTGACAACATAGGACAGGACTCCCAGGGATGAAACTGGCCCTGCCACCATAGGATTGACAATGCCTTCCTGACCAAAAGGGGGAAAAGAAACGTAGCAAAACAAGATATCAGTGGTTCAGATAGAGTTGAGAGTCTATTCTGGAGGCTACTCTTCTGCAAGCTTCAGCTAGATATTGATAATTACCATGGTTTGCCAAACCCCAACCAACATCATTCTTTTTAACTCTAAAGAACACCTAGGGCTCTAACTGAGACTTTACAAAAGCTTCATGCACTAAGTTTACTCTCTTGAAACCTATAACCTCCAGAGGGTTCCTAGATCAGATAAGTCCTGAAACCCAGAGGGGCCAGCCTCTTCAAGAATATCAACTAATTCCATCCCCCTGTCCTATATTGTCAACCCCCCTTTTCGACATGAAAAAGTTAAAATGGGCATAGCCCAAAAATCCCTATAGAGTGGGTGAAGGATCATAGGAGGAGGAGATATCTTCCAGAAAAGATAGGATTTAACAAATGAGTATGACTGCTGAATCGCTACACTGATATATAGCCTCCAGTATTTTGGAGCAGTTAGAAGGAAAAAACCTGAAATTGTGGAATGGCCACCCAGAATTTGAAAGGTCTTCTTTAACTACTTGTTCAGATGTACTTTGAAAATTATTGCATTTTCTTTTTTTGTACATATATTTCACAATAAAAATGTTAAAATATATTTTTAAAAATTTCAACAAACTGCAGAAGTCCTACTTCTCTTTTGACCCACCCAGGAAACCCTGCTGCCCACTCAGCCCTATCTCTATAAGCATAAGTTCTTTAGAAACCAACTTCCTGAAATGACTGGCGTTGTCTTCTGGCCTTGCTGTTAGGACAGCACCGCTAGTGGAGGGCCAGGATCAGGCTCACTTGGTAAAATGTCATGACCACATTAACTTATTACTTGGCTTAACCTAAAATGAGTGTATATTTATTTTCATACTTTCTGTGAAAAGGGCTCCATTAACTGCATTTATAGAATAAACAAGAGAGAGGTTATGCTCAGTCTATTTACAATCACCTTCCATAAACCCAGTTATAGAGCCAATACATGGAACACAAGTTCAGCAGGATAGCCACAGTGGAAAGGGGAGTTCTGAGGTCAAATGTGGATGGGAAATGCAAGGTTGACAAGGCTAACTAGTTTTCTTTATATGAGGACTTTTCAGAGCCTTTACCAGGCCAACAGGCATGGAAAATCTCCAGGAGGGGAATAAATTATGCAGCATTTCTCAAATTCACTTGACCCTAAAACTCATGCTTTGCAAAATACCCTTTACCACCTTACAGAAACCCTATAACAAGGGAATACAGAGGAAGTATACTGGGTAGTCATTGTTCTTCAAAGAGCTAATGATCTTATTGGAGAAATGTGCACGAAACAATGATTGAAATGTCACACAGTATGGTAAATTTTAGGTGAAATAGGTCAGAGAGGGAAGATCACTCTGATCTGAGACACGTGGAGAGGGCATTGCAGAAAAGGTATAATTTGAGCTGAGGACGGAAAAAATGGGGCAAAGAAAAAGACACCCCAGGTGGGGAGATGATGGGGAACAAAACACAGCTGGAAGAATGATGTGGTGGCTGGGCAGGAGTTGGCCTCATATAAATCTGACTTCTCATTTATTCAAACAGAGCAGTCAAGGAAGTTTTCCTGGACAATCCAGGTATTGAAATTATAACCTACTTTTTTTTTCTTTAAGTCTTAATTTCCTATTCCCTACTCCTATTTTTGTTTCTTTAAGCATCAATTCTATCATGTTTATTTACAAATAAAGCATAACCTTAAGCAATGTACTAACGAGTTGTTTGGGGATTTGTTGTAACTCCATACATTATTCTAACTTTTAGTAGAAGTGTAAAGAGGTTAAAATAACCATAAATATTCTGAGAAAAGAAATGTAGAAAAAGAGTAATATTGTTAAATATGGCAAATATTTTTGGTATTAGAGCTTCTGGATGCAAACAACGGAAACCAACCGGGTTTAAACTAAGCAGAAAATGATATGATCAAATGAGTATCACGTGGCTTACAGATTTGATCAGAAGTTGCCTACCTCTACTTTCTGTGTGTGTGTGTGTGTGTGTGTGTGTGTGTGTGTGTGTGCATGGTCTGGGAACTGAATCCGGGTCTCTTGCATGGAAGGATAGAAGGCGAGCTTTCTACCACTAAACTACCTGTGCACCCCTACCTCTACTTTTTTACTGTCTTCTTTTTAAGCACAAATATTACTAGTAATTCCTTCTGGACTTTTAGTTTTTATTAGGAGAAATTAATATCAACAATAAACATGTCACTTGCATGTGAAGAGAGATTTCTGGGGTACCTTAGTCAGCCTAAAAGTTCTTTATTCGCCCACCTATCTACAAACCCTATTACCAATTCCAGAATCCCAAAAGCTCTGGAAACCTTAAGTGTTTTTCCAACTTAATTTGTGGCAAAACTTTTCCTGAATTATGAAAAATTATTTATGGTCTTTACCAATCCCACTTATTGTAAATACATAATTCACTTGTGTAAAAATATTATCATGGGGTGATTTCCTGGACCCCACTGGAGTGTTCTATAAATTATAGTATATGCATGGCATCATCTTTCTAAACTCTTAAATCTTCTAAACTCTGAAACACATCTGGCCCCAAAGGTTTCCAATAAGGAATAGGAATAAGGTAACTTACTTCTTATCTCTACAGTAGATTTAGGCTAAGGTACCTTTCTTCTTATTTATACAGCAGATTTAGGCTATCTGTGAAAAGAGGGTTTGCTAGGTAGCACAACCTCTGGGTAACTGATTTAAAGGGAAATTTAATGAATGACACAGGCTTCTAACTGAATGGCTGCCTGGTCTCCAAGGATAAGAATGCTCTAGAAAAAAAAAAGTGCCCCACCACAGACTCCTGGGCCCTGCCACTAACTGGATTTTTGCACCCAGAAAGCCATCTTTAACACAGGGCAAGCAGGAATGCAGCCTGTTGCTGCTCCACCTGAACGAACCCTCCATCTTCTATCTCAGATGCCACTTCCCACTTGTCTTCATAGTTTATGAGCAGAGGCCACAGTGGCTACTCCAATACCCTTCCTGAGATTTTCCTATAAATGTCAGTGTGGGAAAATACTACGGATTCAGGTGGCTGCCTATTCCACTAAGGGATAAAGGGGGAAAGGAGGCAAGGCAACCAACCCAAAAGGGCACCCAGGCTCAAGACAGCACCACCCACAAAGCATCTCCATTATTACCTCCTGTTGCACTGTTAGAAGACAGCTTACATAAGCAAGATTTATAAAAGAAATTTGCAATCCAACTAGGAAAATCCAAGTCTGATAAAAAGTATAGAAATTTTTTCAGAAAGACCAGGGGAGGAAAGAGATGGAGGGGGGATTACTTCCTCTTAAAATCTGCAAACATTATCTTTTCCTTGGCTAGGGCTCCAGACCAAGCTCCAAAGTCCATCTGTGTATGACAACAAACACTGATAGCTAACTGGATCAAAAGGCTCCCATGCTCGGCCAGGGCACGGCCAGTCACCAGCAGCACCAGGCCCGGCTTCCTCAGGTTACTGACGAGATGACACAACACCAAGAACTTAGTTTTTAATTCTACCGTATTAAGATAATTAGCTTCAAATGCCTAAGCAATTATGTTTGAATCAAGAAGAAGTTACTGGGGTGGGCCACGGTGGCTCAGCAGGCAGAATCCTCACCTGCCATGCCGGAGACCTGGGTTCGGTTCCCAGTGCCTCCTCATGTAAAAAAAAAAAAAAAAAAGAACAGGTTACTGGTGGTTCAGTGGTGGAATGCTCGCCTTCCATGCGGGAGACCCAGGTTTGATTCGTGGACCGTGCACCTGCCCTCCCCACCCCACGTAATCCCCCCCAAAAAAACAGCCCCTAAAAAATAACATTATCTTTGTTCATGACATGGCTCTGAGACCAGGCTCCAGTGCATCACTTCAATCTTTGCTTCTCCACAGAGGGCCAGACAGGGGACTTTGCACATGATACCTGCTCAATAAACATTTTTTTTTTCTGGTACATGGTCCTGGAATCGAACCCGGGTCTCCCGCATGGAAGGCAAGCATTTTACCACTGAACTACCTATGCACCTGGTGCTTAATAAACGTTTATTGGATAAAGGAGGGAATAAACCTATAAATGTTTGGGGGGCTTGCATATTCCTTGGATAAAGACTGATTTTTTTGAAGACAGAGGGAGAAGATAGGTATAGGAGAGTCTGCTAAATTCTATAGATAAAATTAATGGTTTCAGAGATCCACTGGCAGTATGAGAGTTTGTTCTTTGATTCATTCATCCAACAAATAGTTATTGAGCTCCTATGTGCCAAGCACTGTTCCAGATACTGGAGATGCACAGTTAAAGAGATTGACAAGCTCCTCACCCTCCCAGATTTTAAGGTTTAAAGCTTAGTCTTTGGAGTTAAGCTTTCAAATCCCAGCTCGATCAGTTAATACAGAATTTAGGATGGTATTTCATTGAGCTCAGCTTCTTCATCTTGAAAATAGAGAGAAAAGAATCCATCCAAAACACTTAGCAAGGTACCTGACACAAAGTAGGTTTCTAATTCATGTTACTCTGATCACTGCCACCCCCAGGTTAGTCTTCTTGTATTATTCTGTTAATTTTTTTCAGTGGCCTTATTTTAGTTGGCAACTGTCTTATTTGTTCACCTATTTATTATCTGACTCCTACACTCCTCCCAAATGTTCAATATTAACCAGATAACAAAGTTAACTATGCAAGAGACAGAGAAAACCCCAGACAATCACTCTAGATGAAGCTCCAAATTAGTGATGAGATAGAAATAAACAGTGCTGTTCCCAATAAAGATAACTGAGCTAGGATTCCAGGCCTGGAATCTTCAGTGGAAACTGCCAACATGGGAGACCTAGACGGATGCAGTGAGAAGGGGAAACTGTGTCTCTGCACTTCCTATTCATTCTCTCCTGCTACTCTGAGTCTCAACCAGGCTTTCAAGTGGGTCAGGATCCCTCAGCTGATTGAAAGCCACAACGCAATGGGAGTCAGAGGGGGAGGTGATGTCTTTTTGTTTCTTAACAAAAAGTGGCTGGTTGGCCACCTGAGGGGGCACAGGGAACTGGTCTTACAAGTGTCTTCAAGCCCAGTTTCTCAGGGGAAGGACAGTCACAAGCACCCAGAGGTACTCTCTCCTGGCCCAGACCACTCTTTTACAGCCTTCTACCCTCAAAATACTGAACTTGAAAGGACAATACCTGACCATAAGTATCTGATCCTTGGACCCACTATTCCAATTACTGGGACTCACACGCTTACTTATCAGTAGCCAATGAACAGGAGAAAGATATATGAACATACCCAAAGCCAGTACCTGCTCATACCTCAGACTAAAGGCACGGTACCCCAGGCTCCACCTCTAATTCTACCCTCTTAATTCAATTTTCTCTCCTGGGAGGTCTTGCCACCCCCTGCTTCTGGTACCCAACTTTTGCCCTCAGATTCTCCTTGTCTGCCAAGCCCAGCCACACTGATGACAGTGGGACAGGTCTTCCCTGTTGACCATCTGGGTCGCTCTCTAAGAAGTTGATCCCTCTCAGGGGGTTGCCTCCTGATCAGCATGCCACCACAGGAACCATCCCTGAGCCTAGCTCATCCCTGAGCCCAGCTCAGCCCCGAGCCCTTCAGTTCCTAGTCCCTCATCTGTCTGGAATCAGACTCCATGTATAAAGAGACAAAGTCATGGCAAATTCTGGCTTAGTGGTTCAACTAATTTAACAAACAACATGAAAGCATAATAGTAGCTGGTACTTAGTATATGCTTATAGTATGCCAGGCGCTATTCTAAGCCCTTTACAAATATAGACTCATCCACTTCTGCCAACTACCCTATGTGAGAGGTCTTGTTATTAATTCATTTTACAGAAGAGAAACAGAACCACGGAGAGGCTAGGTAAGTTGCCCAAGGTCAAAAGCCAGGACATGGCAGAACCATTATTCAAACCACACTGTAGTATTCCAGGGTCCAACTCTGAACATGTTGCAATAACACAGAAAAACACAAATATGCAATTCAGTTCCTGCCTGCCAGAGACCCACAAGGGAAGAAAGCACAGACATTGAATTTAATCTTAATTTATCAATTCACAGTAGGCCATGGCTTTAACTTAATGATTCTCTTAAAACAAAAAGATATAAGCCCAGTACCATGTTCAATGAGCACTTTCCTGCTGATGAATGAAGACTGGAACAGAAAGTGCAGGTCAATTGCACAACCTCTCTTAGAACAAGAAGTTACTCAGAGGGAAAATATTTGCTCATTTTCATGAGTATTAGTGGCTAAAAAAAGAAAGGACACACACCTATAGCTGAAGAGACAGCATTTCTCACATCTAAACCAAAAACAGGACATGAGTAAAAAGGGATCATATCTGAAATCCTGGGAAATTTAGCCTAATATTTGCTAATTTGATCTACTCTTAGATTCTCTTCCCATAAACTCTCCATGGTAACATTTTAAATGACCCTAAAAGATAGCTATGACTCATTTTTTGAGAATGTTAAGAAGCTGGAAAACTGTTAAAAATATAACAACCAATCCTTTCAAAGAAGAGATAAATCATTAAATATAATATCATTCCACTCATCTAGATTCCTCTCATTCCCTTTTGATGCATCATCAGTGATTCAGTTTGAGTCAGACATCCAACAGCACTAAAGCAAAAGAATCAATCCAGAACCAAACAATGGTTTCAGCCAGGGGGGTAACTTTGGCCAACAGGCAAAGTCAAAGACAGCAGGACTAAGTGACACATCCTCAGACAATATTCAAAGCTGCCTAAGTAAGCACACAATTATCACACATATAATGTTCTCCAGGAAAGCTTCCATAGCCCATATAGGAGCATTGATAGGGCATCTGATAATACTTGGAGTTAGAAAGCCCCCCATTATAAATCCTCCCTCTCTAGAATCTGGGACTATGCCTTGCTGCAGCATCCAGGATGAAAAAACAAGACTAAAACTCACCAACTTTCACAAATTATACCTCTTCTGGCAGAGACAATACTGTGTGTTCACCAAATCCCACTTCATCTTCCCACTGACACACAACTGGACTAATTTCTCCCCTGCAGTTAGGGCCATGCAATGAGCAGAAATGAGGTATATCACTTTCAGGCCTGGTCCTTAAATCTCTTCTGAGATCCTTCACACACTCTCCTTTGTCTACCAGCCAGACACAAAGGTTCCTGCAGAAGACGCCAACGCCTCAGATGAGGGTGCCGTGGAATACCTCTTGGAACAAAGCTCTTCCCACCCAATCTACAACAGACTGTGACATGAGTGAGAAATAACCTCCATTGTGTTAAACCACAAAATTCTGCAGTGGTTCATTATAGCAGCTAGCACTGCTCATTCTGATTAATACAGCTTGCCTGTGCCATGCTCTCGCTATGAGGTAGCGGTTACTTTGCAACAGCCACACCTACCTGTGTCATTGCCAATACAATCAATTATCAGGCAGATGCCTAGGGGTCTGCTCTGCATCCTGTATCTTTCTTCAGGTATGTGCTGGAAAAGGAAATGGGGACAGGTAAAGACACTGGAAAACTGTTCCCGTAAGGATCAATCCATGTACGATCTCTTCTTTTGGGCATCCTTAAACATCTCTCTGGAAGGTTGTTTAAGACACTAAGTAAATATAGCCTGAAGTCATCATGGCTGATATTTTCCATTAATATTACATTTATCCTCTATTAGGGTAGTATCTTTATGAGAGAGAAGCTATTTCTATTTTTTATTTAATTTTATTGAAAACTGCAGTCTCTTTCTACATCTTTTTTTTGCAACGGCAGGCACCAGGAATTGAACCCAGGTCTCCGGCATGGCAGGCAAGAACTCTGCCTGCTGAGCCACCATGGCCTGCCCTCTTTCTACATCTTAAGCTTTACAGAATGAAGAGAATTTGAAACAGAGAGAAAAATAGGTCATATGCTCCTACAGTAACCTGACCTTAAAGTTACAAAGTGCTATCTCTCCAAAGGCAGTATAAAGAGGCTTTCTATACTCTTTTTATAGAGAAATATCAGACTAAGAAAAAGCCTGAACAATTAAGGTTCAGGTCACTGCCTACTTATATGTCCAGCAACCTACAGAAGAGAGGAGAGAGAAAGTGCCTCTTTGGCAATCCAGGTTTGCTGTAAAAGAGTTCTCAGGAGAAATGCACTCTTAGCATTCTATTGTTGTAACAAAAAATTCTTAATGGACAGATATTTTTAAAGAAATCAGTGTTCTCAGCAGAGACTATTCATACCATACAATACTATAATAGATAATTTATTCCATACCGGAGGCAGAAATGCTCCTGATTCCTGAATGGATGTCTTCACTGGTTTTCCTGGGGGATAAGAGAGAAATCGTTTACAAAGCTATAGGAAAACTAAGTCCATGCTCACATACTGGCTGAGTTTCTTTATATCACAAACCATTCTCTTCCCCTATTTTTTTCACTTTTATTTTCCTCCCCAGCTATAGCCAGCTCCAAAGTTCCAAACTCACACTAGTTTTCAAATCATAAAGAGCTGGTTCAAGCCCTAGCACCATTACTGATGAGTTCTGTGATGTTGAGTCTCAATTTTTTTTCATCTCTAAGAAGAATATAAAAATATCTGAGAAACAATGTCTAAAGACTGGAAAAGAAAATGGCAGTATTAGTAAGGTAGGAAGAAATTAGCACTTTCAAACACTAATGCCAAAGACTTTAGAAAACATTCTTTTTAGGGGGCAATTGGCAATACTCTCCGAGTCAACATTCTGCTTCTACAAACTTATCCTAAGGAAATAATAGAGTAATTGTGCAAAAATGGATGTCAAAAATGTTTACTGAATGGCTATATAAATGGCCTCAAACTAGAAAGAACCTATGCACCAAAATAAATAAATACATACAATGGGGTGCTATGCAATGTATGGTTAAATAAATATATATAAAAATATAACAATTCTGTTACATTAAAAAGGATAAGGGAGATATTTATATATTTGACATGAAAATATCTGTAAGATATATTAAGTAAAAAAACTGACTATCAAATAATTTGCATGATACTGATCCCATTTACTTAAAAGTATGTATTTCTGTACATATACATACATGTGTTTAAAAATATTAGTCTAGAAATACATCAAACATTAACAGTGACTCTCTCTAGTAGCTGGAATTAGGAGGAAATTTCACTTTCTCTCTATAGTTTATATTTTAGTAATCATACATTAGAACAGAGAAAGAAGAAGAAAACACAAAATAATCCATGTAAAATGCCTAGCTCAGTTTTCGGCACTTAGCAAGAGCTTAATAAATTGTGGTCGTCATGATCATTATCATTGATTTGAAATCTATTTGGAAGTTCAAATTAATATCAATACTCAGTATGATTATTTTAAACTTCTATTAGATTAAGATATCTTTTATTAGCAAATAAACCAAGACCAAGCAAAAGCAGGTAACTAGTTCTCCTTACAGGATGAACAGGCATTTTGGCAGCCTCACTTACCTACCTATATAATTATTTATGACCAGGGATAAGCCATATCAGGAAGGGAAATGGAAAGAACACTGTTTTAATTTCTATCCAAATCTACCTGATCTTCTATTTTCCCTTTAAACAGTTTTCAGAATCTCACCACTTCCACCAGTGTTTTGAGAAACATGCTGTCGTTTCAGGAATAAATTCATTTCTCAATAGCTTTTACTGCAGAGCAGAATATTAGATAAGAATGACGGGCATGAGCTGTACCATCTGGCTAATCTGGGCAAAATGCTTTTCTGTTTCCAGGAGCATGCAGACAACACGTAGGCTGAGTCATAAGATGTTGGTAAGGAGCCTACCACACTAAGGAGGCTCCCACCAAGCAAAGCCCTACTTAAAAGTTTCATGATTCCCCACTGCACACCAGACAAATTCCAACCCCCTCAGATTAGTAGGAAACCTATCAATCCCTGATTTCTGGAGTTCTGAAGAACAATTTATCTGCACTGCAGCGTAAGACTCTATCTATCTTAACCCTCACTTCAAAGCAGGGACAAAGACATGCAAAACAAATAGCCTTTCTCAAGACGTTATAGGATCAAGCATTAATGTTTGATGAGAGAAGAAAGAAATACCAGTGTGGGTTGAAATAGCTGGCTTTTATTGCATTTTTTTCTTTTTTTTCAGGGAGGGGGGAATATTGGTGTCACATGCAAAGGATTCAAATTCATTAAATGGGCTATAAAACAAGATCCTATTAACCTTTCTTTCATTTCTGCTGCTAGATATTTGGTGAATGTTTAGCTGGTTATAGTCTCCTCTCAGGGATAAATATTATACCCCTTTTAAAAATAAAACCAAGATTAAAAAAAAAAGCCAAAATGATGACGTCAATGAAGTAAAGTGATATCTAAAATTAAATCAGATTAAAATTCTAATCTAAAATTAAATAAATAAATAAATAATTTAAAATGCTAATGAATACATTTTAAGTTTAACTGCTTTTTATTTTAAGATCTTAATTAGAATAGACAAAAGAAATGCCCAACTCTAAAAGTATAATATTTTGTACTTAAATTATCAAGCATTTATAAAGGATGAGTTTAAAGAAATGTTGGTCTTACTTTGAATGCCAAGTTGTTCCACAACCACTCTTTGTTCTTTATTTCTCCCATTTTGGAGCTTCAAATATAAAGAATAAGGTCATACTCTCGTTAGTTTTTTCAGACGCACATTTACATTTACACCTCTTTAAATATCTCAATAGGTTTCTTGCCCAGGAAAAAATAAAAATATCACATTCACAGTTAAATTTTCTGAAGAATAGCAAAAGCCATTAACTCCATAAATCCCATATTACATAGCCAAGAACAAGACAACTTCTTTAAAAAAGTAAAAATACAATGAAAATATAATTATGCTAGACTAATATATTAGAATGTTTCTAAACAGCTCAATAAAATCAGATGCTATATAGTATAGTTGCTATAACAGTTCCAAGTTAGAACAAACTGTCACATACATAAGATTGACATTCAGCATGATTCTTTAAGAGTATGGTTAAGAACAAGAGTTCTAGTTCAGACAAACCTGGCTAGGAATCCAGAATCCACTTACTAGCTATATAATCTGTAAGAAGTTATTTAACTTCTCTATGTCTATTTATTCAACTGAAAAATGAAGATTATAAGAGTCCCTACCTTACAGATTTATTGTGAAGATTAAATGTACACAAAGTACAATGCCTGGCACACAGAAAAGTGCTTAATAAAATGTCCAGGTATTTCTTTTTCTATAATTGCTTAGCTAATTAAGCAAACATAAGCCACATGTGGGCTTGATTCTTGAGACTCATCTACGACTTCTGAGGACTAGAATGAGATTATCAGAGATTGAAAGATTGAAACAGACCCTTTCTCTTATGAGGTCCTGTGTAAGTTACATATACCCCATACTGTCAGACATCTGATACCAGCTTTCAAATGACTGTTCTCCTCTGAAGCTATCCTAGCCAAAAGAGACAAGTACACTATTTGTAAAGCTGTGTCTATAGCTAAGTTTGTGTATCTTAATTAAAGAAAAACATGTAAGTTGCTTTAATTACTAACAGTCAGTGCTTAATCATATCAGACAGGCAAATCATACTATATAGCTGTGCATATTAGACATTCATGTGCATTCACTTTTATACACAATTAAAGAGATATAACATCAAATCAAAACCATTTCAAGCAATAAAATGCTTTAAAAGCATTATAGAGTCGTACGACTTTATCCTACAACATGTTTTATCGGAAAAATGAAGTACATATGATTCTTACACATAAATGAAATTTTTTTTCTAAGGAACGGCATGACTGGTATAGTTTATTAAATACCTCATGGTATATTGGAGGTAGTATGGACTAGGCCCAGTTCTGCCATTAGTTTGAGGTGGAAAAATTACTTCATATTCCATGGGCTTAATGTCATTTATTTGTTGAATGAGCAGCTGGACAGTATATTCCCTGGTACCCATTTTGGCTCTAGAATTTTATGGCTCAGTGCTATCTCCCACAGTTATATTCTCCACAAAACAATTTACATTACAGGGGTAGTTAATATTTTTATCACATACTCTTATGAAACCATTTATAATTCAAGAATTAAATTGCTCTCTGTTCTAAGTCCTCACTACAATTTCCACATAACTTACTTTATATGGGGATGAGGATAAGATTACACCAAGATTTAACTGTTCAAGATAAAAGGTTAACCAAAGAATAATTCTGATGATACCTTGCACTATTTATTATTAACATAGCAGCCATAAGGGACTATGTGATGTTTATGTTCAAAAGCCAGAAAGAAATCTTTCATTTCATCACTCAATAACAAACCTTTGCTGAAATCATTGAAATAAGCTCATTTAAAAAACACAAATGCATAGACAGGTGGGCACAAGAAAGTTATATTGCAGCTTTGTTTGTGATAACAAAAAATTGGAAACAATCTGAAGATACATTACTAAGGAAAGGGTTAAACACACTGTGATACACCTAGAAAATAGAACCACGTGCAATCATTAAAAATTATTAAATAGGGGAAGTTCCATATGAGCCATACGGAACAATCTCCAAAAAGACCAGGACAGTGGGTGTATACCATGCTACCACTTGTACAGAAGAAAAAAACAAATATGTATATTATATGTGCATAAACTATCTCTGGATGGCTAAGAAAATACTGATTAAGAATGGTTGCCTTTTGGGGAAAAGAAACTGGGGGGTCAATAAATTAGCAGCTGGACAGTATATTCCCTGGCACCCTGCCAGGGAAGCTCCAGTCCGTTTAGCAGAAAGCCAGGAGGAAAATAACACTTTAAACCTCTTTTAGTACATTAAAAATTTTTTTGGTCCATGGGCACAGTCTACTTACCTACCTTTATTTATTTCCTACTTTTTTTTTTTCCTTAGGCAGGCACCGGGAATTGAACCCGGGTCTCTGGCATACCAGGAGAGAACTCTGCCACTGTGCCACCACCACCTGCCCTCCTACTTTTATTTTTAAAGTTAAATTTTCAAAGGAAAAAAGAAAAAATGGGCAATGATATATACAGACACACTCACAAACACATATAGAAAAGAGACTAGAAAGAAATACACTGAAATATTATCAGTGGTTGTCTTTGGGTAGTGGGCTTATGGGTGATTTATTTCCTTCCTTTTATATTTCTCTGTTTTACAAATTATCTCAATGAAAATGTATTAGCTTTGTAATCATAAAAAGCTACACATATTTTTAAAAACAAATGCACAGTTGAAAAAAAAGGAAAAAAACAAAAATAAATGCATAGTTCAATCACATTTTTCCCAGGTATTAAATAAAATACGTGCTGTGAGAATATATATATTTTTATTAAAGCTCTGAACGTGCATCACACTGTTTGCTCTGGACTCACCCCTAAGTTATTTGATGGATCCTTGAGACTCACGTTTGGGAGAGCTGCCTGGAAAGCATTTATATAATTTGTTCCCACTCCGTGAGCTAGAAGAAGAAGACAGATACCGAGTTAAGATTTACAAATAATTATCAAATCATTCTTCCACAATTGCTTGGTTAAAGGTTAATCACTTTCTAAAACAATCATATTGAAAAGAAACCATCTTTCAAGACACCCTAAACTTTTCAACCGCCTTCCTGAATTCAAAATGTCAGATCAGATCATTCTCCCACCAAACGTTGAGAATGGACTAAGAATGCTAATTCTGTTCTTGTTCTGATACCCACAGCGTCTCAGGCACACCCTGTAGGCTGTGACTCTATGATGCAATAGGCTACTAATAGCACAAGTGAGCGAAAGGGGTGGCGTGAGGAGGGAAGAGTGAGCCCAGTCTCCTTTAAGGAGAGCGGGGATGTCAGCAGGAACTGAAGGTGCCCTTTCCCGTGACGGGCTTTGTGAAACCCAGGGCATGTGCAGGGCAGCTATAGGACCCCAGAGTTGGAAAGTGCTCAGGCCTAAGTCTGGGGAGGGGCAGCAGGGCTGGGCACACTACAAAAGCCCTGAATGTCTACAACCTCAGCAGCCTGTGCAGGAAATGGGGTGCAGAGTCTTCCTTGGAGGCCAGGAATGTGAAGAACAGCCTAGGGGTATTTTGTAGAAGGCCCAGGCTCTGTGGTCATGGATCTGGGGCTATGGAGCCAGCAGATCTGGAACATAAAGAATATGAAGAGGCATGCTGTCTAGCTGCTGGCTTGTGGGGACCATGGACACCCAGGCTGTGTTTCACCTACCCACCCAACAAGTCAATCTCTACCAAGTACCTATTATGTACAGGCACTTTCTTTAGACCAGTTAGAGGCCAAAATCCTTCTTACCAGACTGCTTGTATTTCTGGATTTTTGTCTTCAGGTCTATTCTGTGGATGTTTTTTAGGCATTTCTCTAATAAATCCAATTGATCTGGAGCAACCAGATTTAGCTTCTCCAAATCAACCACAAGTTCCAGGAAACTCTAAGAGAACCACCAAAAAGAAAACAATGTTAGTAGGGTTGACATAAAGCCCCAAATGCAAACCTTGGGCAAGAAAATGAAAACAAGCCCCTTTGGTGCCCTTCAGTGACCCTAAACAAGACACCTTTGTTCTATGTTCTACCTAAAGCCTTGAGTAACTTGTCTTTCTGGATTTTATTCAGAAAAGAAGTGGTGCTAAGTCTTCTGGTGGCTAACCTAGGTTGGACACATGAGTCATTGTCTTCTGAGCACATTCTCTTAAAAAAGACCAGGCTGGTGTTATACTGAGAATTTTTAAGGACTTCCCTGAAAACAGGAAGACAGAAGATAGTTGGAGAAAAGGTTTTATCAGAAAAATCTCAACCATTTTAAAGTTCCTAAAATAGTTTGATTATTGCTGGACATTCCCACTCATTCTGACTCAAGGGGTTATGAAACGGCAATGAAACAAGGTAAGGGATAAATGTATCCTGGACCACAGGGACTGTGAAAGACTATATATTTTAGAAACAAGCATTGCTTTTAGTTTTACTTTCCTTCTGTTTGACACTTGGTCACTGAAGTGCTGTCTTTATTTTTTTAAGTAATTATCATAATTCAATTATATATAAATATCTGGGAGAAAACTTTATCAGAGGACACCAAAAAAGGAGTTCTATTTTGCATTTTCCTTCTCATATTGCACTTGGTGGTGAAAGCAAAAAGTCACTGTATTTTCCCAGATTGCAGAAATGAAACTGCCATCATTAAAGTACATGAGGAAATTCTTAATCATGACTAACCAGAGTCAAGCCAACCACTTCAACAACTACTGTCATAGTAGAGACCCAGGCTTGTCCTGGCCTGTCCTTAGAAAGCCAGAAGCATTATGGAAGGCCAAATGGAGATTTAAATACTCTTCAGACAGTCACAAAATCTTGAGATCTTCACCCCTACCTAGTTTTCAACCCCAAACCACTACTTTTGCCATTCCCCAGATAGAGCCACAATGGCCTTACCCCAACCCTGCCTCCACAGGTAACCTGGTGCCTCCACAGTGACCCTGGATGACCTGAGGAGAAATAGATGGCAGGAGGAGCAGCAAGATGAGGATGAACTAGCACAGTCCACTATTTCTGTTCAGCATGAACAGATGGTACTCCCTAACCCTCCCAGATGATCTGTCAAACCAGGGAGAGAAAGTGATATACAAGCCAGGCCCATGAATTTTACAGAAATAATGACAAAAATCCAAGGATCAAAAGAATACTCAAGGCCATACTAGAAGATTTCATCATCCTTTTCCTCTTCAATTCATTAATCAATTGTCTTCCCATCAATGTTACTATGAAAACACCCATACTCTTTTCATATCCCACCTTTGCTCTCACTTGGGCCTCCCTGCTCAGGAGTCTGGCTCTCCTTAACACAGCAGCAGACTGCCTGCCTCCCTCTCTTCACCCTGAAAGGAGAGGTCCCCAATTTCAGATAGCCTCTTAGGAACCCGAACCAAGCAAGAGAAATTACCTTATTCTTGGCTGTCCTGCCTCGGCCTGTGTAATCCTTCATGAGAAAAATTAATGAAGATATGTCAGATTTATCCAAATCCTCACCAATCTCTGTCAACAGCACCCTACAAATCAGACAAAAAAAGATTCTTTAGTAAATGCAGATATTTATCTTAGTGAGAACAAGGGGCCATATCTCCCAGGACAATTAACTGGTCAAACAACTGGTCCTTTCCCCCCATGGGAATATCCGCCACCCCCATGAAACTAAAAGCATCAATTGCTCCAGAAAGAGATGTTAAGGGGACTCAAAAAGGAAACTCAACCTTTCTCCTGCATCTCTGACTATTTCCTCCCTTTCCAACTAACAGCTCTGAAAACAACTCTATGAAGAAAAAGTTCCCTACAGAATCCCTTAGCAACTCCAGAAGTTCTGTGAAACGACTTAAGAACCTACATAACTAACATGAAAGATTGAAATAGAATTCAAAACAACTTTGTCTTGTTTGTTTAACAGTCCATTTACTCCGAAGAGAAGGTATGATATTAACAAGGAATATATTCAACAACTGGCTAACTCTAGATTAATTTCACAAGCTGGAAGATTCCATCAAGAAACTCAGCCATTTCAGCTCATTGTACTATTCTCTAAGGCAGAGCTTGTCTCAAACTTAAATGTGCACACAAATCACTCAGGAATCTTATTAAAATGTAGATCCTTATTCAATAGGTCTAGAGTGGGCGGGAAAGTTGCATTTTTCTAACAAGGAAGCTCCCAGGTGATACTGACTGATTATACTGATCCAGGGATAATATACACTGAGATTCTAAAGCAGAGAAACACCTGAGCTATCCTGGCCCCCTCCCAAACTCAAAAGGTGAAAGGCATCTGGACCATGGGGATTCTGACAGCAAATGCCTTTGATGAGAGAGTTCTTCCCAACTCATTTATCTCTGCCCAAGTTGGAGAAACAATCACACTTATTGGGGCTCCCAGGACATATCATGGTTAGCATTATCACCATGACATTGCCATTACTGCTTTGAAGGATGTCTCCCCAATCAAACTGAGATTCTTGAGGGTGGGAGATTCTTCATTCATTTTGCTCTAGAGCTTACCAAAACACCTGGCACATGTCAACACACATTAAAGACCACTTAACAAATGAACAAATGAATCTCCCACGCTCCTCCCACTGCCGGCCTCTCTACCCAAATGGCCTGAGAAACTATCTCCACTCACTATAGCAAGGAAACAAGTGCAATAACTTATTTACTGAAACCCAGTCACTCTTCCTAAAAATGTTTTAAGATGTGCATTGGCATTATATGATGTTTGGATGAGTGGGAAATGATTAAGAACAACCACCACAAAATAATAGTATTAATAAGTCCTAGCATTCATAAGGGGCTTCACAATTTTAAAAAATCTTCCACATACTAAATGACTACAACTGATCCTCACAATAACTTTGTGAAGTCAGGTAGTATTATTCTCAGCTTTACATGCAGGTAAAAAAAACTAAGGCCCAACCGATCTAAGTGACATGGCCTGTAGATGGTTGGTCTGTGGCTTGAAACAGGCCTTCAGACCTGAAGTCTACTACTCCTCCCAAAGCCCAGGTTGTTTGCAACTCTCTTTAGTATAGTTGTGGATAACCTACATCATCTCCAAATATACATTACTGATAATAACTAAAGGCTGGTGGCTGGTAACCAATTTAAAGTTACAGAGTCTCTCTCTTTCCTCAGAAATACAGCCTTTCCAATGGCTTCTACGTTTCCTTTGAGCCCCAATACAGCAGAATCCCAACAAGAAGCAACAGCAACTCAAAGTCTGTCTGAACTAAAGGGGACTCTAGTGACAGTTTCCTGTTTGAAACAAAAGGGATTGTAGGCAATTAATTTAGAGCCTCAAAGGGCAGGGAATTCACAGGAAGGAAGCCCACCCCACAACTTGCTCAGCAGGGGAAGGACTGACAGGGTTTCAGGAGGGATCACAGGGTTCTATAAAAGGTCAGGAAGATTACTGTCACAGTTGTTTCCTTTCTCAGCATCGGAAATTGCTAGGTTCTGACATCACTGAAAATAAGCTAGCAGACACCACTGCGTAGCTCACATTGTCAGAGGCCGGCAAGAATTACTAGCTCTTAGTTATTCCCTCTCTCTTCATTCTGTCCTTCAGGCAAACACAAGACCTTCCATCTTCATTAGGCTTCTCAACACAATTCCTAAGCAAATACATTCTAAGAATTCAAAGTCCTTGAAGAAATGAGGTGACAGCATATGAAAGTTGGAATAGTGAATAGGGAAATTAATGGGGTTATTTTCCTCGCTGTCTGCATTTCTACCATTCAACAGGGTCTGAATGATCACCTTTCCTCCCACTGGTCCAGCCTCAGGAACAGTTGATGAATTACCTGTAGTCTGAAACAAGGGGAGGGTGCCTGAGCAGGTAGGCCTCCACTGCCGCTTTGTCCATCCTCAAGAGCCGCTTAAGCAAGTCAAACCTCCTCACTCTGTAGAGCAGTTCAGCCAAACCCAGGGCAGACAGCTTGCCTCTCTCGTTTAAAATATCCAGAAGGTCCCTGATATTTGGAGAAGTCATGTCTACAGCAACGTCCCGGCACAAAAAGAGAAGCATCTCCTTCTCGTCTTCGTCAAGCGCCTCTTCAACCTGGTGGATGACCACAGCGGGCACCTCGTGCAGTGTCATCCCAAGGAACTGCAGGAGTAAAGCTCCAGTCCATTTAGCAGAAAGCCAGAAGGCTGGTGACTTCATTGCCAGTGGCTTTCTTCATTTCTTTCAGAATCCCTTCCAATGGAGAAGTTCTGTGGTTTAGAAAGGAATTTTTAAAAATCTCTCTCAAGGTGAACTTAAGCCTAAAATTTAAAGTATGGGCTCTTCCTTTCTTGCCTGTCTTCCTGCCTGACAGATTATATCCACACTGTTAAGTCTTCAGAGAGGGGTCCTCAGTAGACAAAGTGACTAATCCAAAACCAATTCAGACAGAGAATAAATTGTGTTTAAAGGAAATGAAACCAGAGACGAAAACTCTAAATCTCTAAAAAATCCCATGTGCTTTATCAGAATTTATGAGAATGATAAACATGGTAAGGGGAAAATCACAAGTAGGAACTTAATGACTAAGTTGCAAATAAATTACCTCGGCAGAAGGAAGAAGAAAAAGTCCAATGAGTAAGCAGCTGACTTCAGTAGAGAAACTGGCATCACAGGAACTAATTCAAACTTTTAGTGCTCCTACCCAGGTGTGCTGGAACAAATATGGGGGTGGGTAAAATGGTCCCTCTTTGAAGAAGTGCTGGGAGAAAAGAGATTTCTGTCCCTATCCCACCCTCTTTTTTCCAATTGCATTTTTACTCTACAATCTCTTATTAATACCTGTCAGCAGAAACCTCTGCTGTGATCCTCCCAAAAGTCCCAGGCCCTGCCCCCTCCCCTCGCCCCCTCCTGGTCCTCCCACCCCACTCAGTTCCCTCCTTTCCCAGTAAACGCTGCCCCTCTGGCGCTCTGGCGCCGCCGCAGCCGTCGCCGCTGGAAAGTTCAGGAGCCCTGGAAAGAAGAAGGAATAAGACGGCAGGAGGAAGAGAGAGAGAGGGTAGAATGGAAGAATCTCACTTCAATTCTAACCCATACTTCTGGCCTTCTATCCCCACAGTCTCGGGACAGATCGAGAACACAATGTTCATCAACAAGATGAAGGACCAGCTGTTGCCAGAGAAGGGCTGTGGGCTGGCTCCACCTCACTACCCCACCTTGCTGACAGTGCCTGCCTCAGTATCCCTGCCCTCAGCCATCAGTATGGACACAGAGTCCAAGCCAGATCAGCTGACCCCACACAGCCAGGCGTCCGTTACCCAGAATATCACGGTGGTCCCTGTGCCGTCTACAGGGCTGATGACTGCTGGTCCAGGTTTGGTAATCACGTCCCCCTCAGGCTCTCTTGTGACCACAGCCTCATCAGCTCAGACCTTCCCCATTTCGGCTCCCATGATTGTCTCAGCTCTTCCCCCTGGCTCACAAGCCCTGCAGGTGGTTCCTAACCTTTCCAAGAAGGTAGCATCAACTCTGACAGAGGAAGGAGGAGGAGGTGGTGGTGGTGGTGGCACTGTGGCTCCTAAGCCCCCCCGGGGCTGGAAGAAGAAGCGGATGCTGGAGTCAGGGCTACCTGAGATGAATGACCCTTATGTCCTCTCCCCCGAGGATGATGATGACCATCAGAAAGACGGCAAGACCTACAGGTGCCGGATGTGCTCACTGACATTCTATTCAAAGTCGGAGATGCAGATCCACTCCAAGTCCCACACCGAGACCAAGCCCCACAAGTGCTCGCATTGCTCCAAGACCTTCGCCAACAGCTCCTATCTGGCCCAGCACATCTGTATCCACTCAGGGGCCAAGCCATACAGTTGTAACTTCTGTGAGAAATCGTTCCGCCAGCTCTCCCACCTTCAGCAGCACACCCGAATCCACACCGGTGATAGACCATACAAATGTGCACACCCAGGCTGTGAGAAAGCCTTTACACAGCTCTCCAATCTGCAGTCCCACAGACAGCAGCACAACAAAGATAAACCCTTCAAGTGCCATAACTGTCATCGGGCGTACACAGACGCAGCCTCACTTGAGGTACACCTATCTACGCACACGGTGAAGCATGCCAAGGTGTATACCTGCACCATCTGTAGCAGGGCATATACGTCGGAAACATACCTTATGAAACATATGCACAAACACAACCCTCCTGATCTCCAGCAACAAGTGCAGGCAGCGGCGGCAGCGGCAGCAGTGGCTCAAGCCCAGGCTCAGGCCCAGGCTCAGGCTCAGGCTCAGGCTCAAGCTCAAGCCCAAGCCCAAGCCCAAGCCCAAGCCCAAGCCCAAGCCCAAGCCCAAGCCCAAGCTCAAACTCAAGCTCAAGCCCAAGCCCAGGTCCAGGCCTCCCAAGCATCACAGCCACAGCAGCAGCAGCAGCCACAGCCACCACACTTCCAGTCCCCTGGGGCAACCCCCCATGGTGGGGGTGGGGGGGATAGCAACCCCAACCCTCCACCCCAGTGTTCCTTTGACCTGACGCCCTATAAGACGGCGGAGCATCATAAGGACATCTGCCTCACTGTCACCACCAGCACCATCCAGGTGGAGCACCTGGCCAGCTCTTAGAGACCCATGCTGCCATCCACTGGGGAGAGGGGAAAGGGGTTCTGGTCCCTTCTTTCTCTATTTCCTCTTGGTGGGAAAAGTCCTCTTCTTCCTTGACAGGCCTTGGCTCCAAGTCTTCTGGGGCCTCAGGCACAGCCTTCCTTCACAGAAAACTATCCTTATTCCCAACTCCTCTTCAAAAGGAACGTCCGCCCTCCTTACTGGCAGAAGAATACTGAGCTGGTAGTGTAATCCAGCAGCCTCCCCTCCCAAGCAAAGCTTTTGAAAATTGGGGGTTGGTGCTCAAGGGAGGGATTTTCTATGACCTCATAGAAACTTGTCCAGTATGGGCACTTACCCTCTCCTTATCCTCATCCTCAGAGTTTGGGTTGATAGAAGACTAGAGGCTGGCCCTCCCAGATATCAGAGAGAAGGGAGCCTTACGTGCAACCAAGCTCCTGTTCTGATCTTGCCTGCAAAAGACCAGAGGCTTCTCACATGTCCCAACCTAAGAAACAAATTTTCTTCCTCTAAATGGTCTCACTTCACTTCCTACCTAATCTTGGAGGAAGGAGATTTACGTGAGGATCAGACCTCCCTTTATTTGTAAGGGGCAAGGGCTGAGATGTGGTCCCCAAGGGGCCAGAGATTCCCAAGGTGGTCAAGAGTGGCTTAAAAGTGTGGGTCATCATTTTCTTTGGAGCCTCTCTCCCCCTTCTCTGTCAACCAAGGTCTTACACTCAGTCTCTCCATTCTAAACCCCAAGGAGCTGTGGGAGTTTTCTGTTGTCTATGAAACCCCAAAACAAGAGGTGTTGCAGAGAAGGGAGAGTTCAGGGCAAACAAAAGGACTGGACTTAGCTCCCTAGGTGCCACGGTCAGTTGCCGGACATGGATTTATATAAATATATATATATATATAAATATATATATACCCACTCATCACGGCCATCTTTGTTGTAACCATTTCTGTGTTTATAAACGCATTATCTTTGAGAATTTTCATATTTGATGTTTTATTTTACCTTTTTTTTCTTCCTCTCCCCCTATCTGGCCATGGCATTATTTTGTCTTTTTTTTTTTTAATCATGGCAGATTTCAGAGAAAAGAGAAAATGAAAACAAAACAAAACAAAACAGGAAACCAATTGTTATAAAGCGATTTAAAAATGAAAAAAAAAACCTTATGTACAAAACAAGGGGTGTTTTTAGAATATTGTATAGAAATAAATTCGTGTAAAAGGAAAAAAAAAAAAAAAAAAGTCCCAGGCCCTTTTCACAGCTGCATCATTAATGCTCACAGGACCTGCCACTACTGCTGAACAAAGGTCTTGTCAAGTTTCAATCATCTCTTCAGACCCTGAGGCTTTGTAAGTGCCAGAGGCCTCTGACTTTCAAGACTCTGCCACATGGCAGGAACTGCTACCAGCGTTCTTCGTGGTATCAATGGAAGGCAGGCAGGCCATGGAACAGATCTGAGGGAAGATCTAGCTCTTGGAAACTGAGTGGGACGGGTTGGGCAGTTGTGCCATGGGTGTATGTATTCTTAACTTCTTCCATGGCAACTCAACATGTTTTCTTTCAAAATTTAAGCTGCAAATGGAAGTCACTGTCTCCTGTTATATGTCACAAGGTATTAAGGTTAAATAAGCTCTTCAGTTCTCAATGAATACCTTGTCTGTTCCTGTGAGATATTTCAGGTTATAAACCTAAACTTAGCCAAAATAATTGGAATTACAACCCATCTGTAAGTTGTAAACTATTGCTACATATTTGTGTATAAGTGTATTTATATATTTATCTAGCTGCATTTAGTGAAAGGAACACTGTGTCTATTTTTACCTATTTACATACAATTTCAGTCCACAAAAGATTTGAGGTACCTTATAATAAAAATACAAATAGAAAAATGTTATATGAGAACAAAGGAAAATAAACTAAGCTAGAAAGTCAAAATGAGGGAGAGAGATAGAGAATACAAAGGCCTAAACAAACTTTAATAGGTGGTTATTTGTCTCTGAGCTTCCTGGCAGCCAAAGTAAAAAGGGATACATGGGGGATTAAATAGTTCTTGCTATTAAAGAACAGATTCTTAGAGGAAGCACAGTTTTCTTGGAGCTCCAGAGTTGTCCATTATTTAAAAATATCAATGTGTACTTTAGTATCTGAAAGTAAAAGTTACCTTTATTTTCAAATAGATTGTTCATTCAAGACTTTCACACTGGCCTTCCCATAACTGGTCTAAATGGATGACTGCTTCAATGAAACAAGAAAAACTGATATGTAGGCTCTTTTTTTTTTGAAGTCTGAAAACTAAATACAAATATTACGTGTTCAGAAAAGCCTAAATCTATACTCTACTTACACATCAGGCTAGCCACCTGTTTAATCTAACCACCAATTTCTATGAAACAGAGGTCAGGTTCTTTTTCTTTTCACTAAAACTCACAATTTTGCTATTGTTATTATAAATTAACCTATAAAATATTTACATACAGTATAAAGAATAAAATAAATAAAGGTGGAATATATGAGATATGAGATATCATCCAAATCTACCAGGTATATTTGAAAAAGAACCAAACAGAATCACGAGAAATGTTTAATTTCTTATTTTGAAAAACTGAAATCTGCCATCAAGAGTTAATAAAACTAGATAATCATTTTAAAAAACATATCTTCTCATTTCATCCCTCCAGCCTTTATATCCAAGACTGCTTTCTGCCAGTCATGTACACTCAGCAAGAAAAATGGCATGCTGTCGTCCTTCTGTGCTGATGGGAGCATAATTTGGCAGCAAAATCTAAATTACTCAGTGGTAGCATCTGGCACATTCAGATGGGTTAAAAGGAAAGCTACAGATCCCCAAGCTGAGCCAGGCTGACCAGATACAGCAAAATATTATTGAGTGTATGCTGGCGTGGTGTTAAGAGCAGTGAATTGTGGCTAGAGGTGAAGGGCACCTGAGGAAGGGAGGTATGGACGGGAGAGGTAGGTTGAGAGTCCAAATAATCATTACTATGTGGATTAAAGGAACCCAAGCCAAGAAATTACCCTAAAAATTACTGAAGGACTAAGGTCTTCAGAGACAAACTCAAAACTACCTTGTAAGGCCACAGTCACGAGACTTCAAGGAATAACTTCTGCTGAAGATGATTTCAGGCTTAAAAAGTACTACACACAAAAATAAAAATTACCATGACAGCAGAAACAGCAAGTGGAACACACATCCTAGGAACCTACATTTGAAAGAGTTTAAAATGAGCATCTTAAAATGATCTAGGAGAGAAGGAAAATTACTGCAATGTTATAGCTTAGCTCAGAGGTTCTCAACCAGGGGTGATTCTGTCTCTTAGGAGACAGTTGACAAAATCTGGAGATATTTTTGATTTCCTGACTGGGATGCAAATGGCATTTAATGGGTACAGGCCAGCGACACTGTTAAACATCACAGAATGCACAGGAAAGCCCCCAATAACGAGGAACTAGCCTGTCTAAAATGTCAAAAACTCTGACTGCAATACAGTTTTAGTTTATAACCAAAACATAAACATTTTTTTCAAATACACAGCTGAGAATGTAAGAAAGTAAAAAAAAAAAATTTGTATGTGGACAAAAGACAAAAATGCTAAAAAACAAAGTGCAGAGTTTAATGGTTAAAGAGTTACCATATATAATAGCATCAAAATGAAAACATGTAGGTATGATTCTAGTAAAAGATATGTAAGACTTCAATGGAAAAAAACATAATATTACTGAAAAGATATTAATAAAGACTTAGATAAATGGAGGGCTATACCATGTTCATGAATAGGGAAACTCAATATAATAAAAATGTGAGTTCTCAAAAACAATGATCTATAAATTAAAAGCAAGGGACTTATCTTTCCAGATAGCAATTAATAAAGAGTTAAATAGTAATTACAACAAACAGACAAAGCAGACCAATGGAACTGAATAAAGTAAATAATAGTGAACATACATAAAATTTTGACTTATGACAGAGCCTGTATTGCATATCAGTGGGAATAGAGTGGATTTTTCAATAAATTACAGAGGCAATCAGATATAAAATAAAATTGGAACCTTATCCTACACTATACACAAAGATCAAGTCCAGGTGCATTAAAAACCTAAATGTGAAAGGCAATTAATGAATTAAATGTCCATCCGAAGAAGCTACAAAAGAACAATTTTATAAATTCAAAGAAGGCTGAAGGGAGGAAATGAGATAAGACTAGAAATTAATGGAAAGAAAAAAAAGATAAATAAAAGGAAAACAACAGTTGCTTCTTTGGAAAGATGAATCAAACAGACAAATTTCTGGTGAAATTGATTAAGGAAAAAATAACAGAAGGCAAAAGTAAACAAATTAAGACTGAAAAGGGGGTCTGGCTATTGACATACAGTGATTTTGAAAAGAATATTATAAAAACAACTTTTTGACAAATTTGAAAATAAACAAAATGGACAACTTTCTTAAGACTGACTCAAGAAGAAATAGAAAGCTTTGAAAAAAGCCATAAATATTAAAAGAAAAGGGATCAATAGTAACAAATCTATAAGTTGAAAAAGACCCAGATTATTTAATAACCAAGTAGATAAGAACAGGTAAGAAACAAAAAGCAGAACACTCTTTCCAACATTTTATGAGACCAGTGTAACCCTGATTTCAAAGCCAGAAAGTCCAAGAAAGAAAAACTATTGGCTATTCTCACTTAGAAGTACACAGACAAAAATATAAATATTAGTAAATTGAATACTGGATGTTAACACATTAACAGATGAATGAGACAACGTATGATCATCTCAATAGAAAAAGAGCTTGATACAATTCAAAATCTCTTAGCAAAGGAGGAATAGAAATGAATTTCCTTTACCTGATAAACAGCACCTTATTAAAAACCCACAGCAATTACTGGACTTAATGGTGACATGGTAGAAGCATTTCTTAAAAAAAAAACAGGCTAGAGACAAGGATGTGAGTGATCATTCTTTCTATTAAACAGTTTCCTGGAGCCAGCACAGTAAAACCAGAAAAAGAAATAAAAAGTAAAAGCATTGGAACAAAAAAAAAAACATTGTCATGATTCAAATTTCATAAGGTTTTCCACATAGGAAACCCAGGCAAATTTACAGACAAAAAATTCTATAATGAATAAGAGTTTAAGGTTGGGGATATATGATCAACAAATGAAAACAATTAATTTCTACACATTAGCAACAAACAGGAAGAAATTGTGAAGTTCAAAAAGATAGTATATTAGCAAATAAAATCTGTAAGATATTACAGAAAAACTCTGAAGACATTTAAAGAAAAAATTATAAACCCTTACTGAAAGACTTCAGTTAAGACAGAAATAATAGACAAAATGTACCATGATCATAGGCAGAAGGCTCACTATATGAGGATATCAATTCTCAAATGAATTTTTAGAATGTAAGTCCAGTAAAAAAATAACAAAATTTGTCATGGACCTTGACAAGCTGATTTTAAACTTATATGTAAGAGGAAAAGGGCTAAGAATAACCAATACAAGTTTGAAGAACAACAATCAATTGGGGGAACTTACCTCAACAGATATGTAGATTTAAGACAAATTTGTAGTAAAATAGCATAGAAATAGATATTAAGACAACAAATACACAGATGAGAGCTCAAAAATCACACACAGATGGCTGAGATAACCTTGTAAATCAATGAGGATAGGACAGTCACATCTAGAAACAGTACAGGGAAACTAATTGGGGCAACTCACTGTTTGTTTTTTGTTTGTTTGTTTTTGGCATGGGCAGGCTCTGGGAATCAAACCCAGGTCTCTGACATCATAGGCGAGAATTCTGCCACTGAGCCACAGTTACATGGCCCAACTCACTGGTTATTAGAGGGCAAACTTGGATCCTTCCCTTATTCTATATACAAGTCAATTCTATATGTATCAAAGTTCCTATACATAAAGTTTTAGAAGAAAATCTATAAGACTATCATAACCCCAGTAACAGAAAAATTTCTTAAAGCATAAAAAGCACACACCCCTCTTAAAAACAAAAAAAGAAAAAGCACAGACTGGAAAGGTAAATGCATCATATTTAGTCAACAAAGAATTAGTATCTGGAATATAGAAAGCATTTTTGCAAATCATTAAGTATAAGATAAGCAACCCAAAACAAAAAAGGCATGTCAATTTCCAAAAGAAGAAACCCAAATAGCCAATAAACAAATAAAATGATGTTCAAGCCTCAACTGTAGTCAGATTTATGCAAATTGAAACTATAAGTTTCACCTTGGTCAAATGCTAATACTAGCTATTACCAAATGTCAAAGAAATATGAAATCTTATCATTGCTGAAGGGATCATAGATGGGCACAACTGCTTTGAAGAACACTGGCAATATCTGATAAAGCTGAAAATGTGTATTAATCCAAGACACAAAAATTCCATTCCTAGGATATATGCTTAAAAAACTCTCACACAGGTAATACCAGGACATATATAAAAATGTTCACAGTAGCAGTGGATGATTTAGCAAAAAGTGGAAACCATTAGAAATAAAGAAAGAAAATGTCCCAGGGTAAA
Organism: Tamandua tetradactyla; assembly: GCF_023851605.1. Lineage (NCBI taxonomy): Eukaryota > Metazoa > Chordata > Mammalia > Pilosa > Myrmecophagidae > Tamandua > Tamandua tetradactyla. The sequence goes on along the minus strand of NC_135329.1, from coordinate 175,661,400 downwards.
CCACTGAAGACGCCTGGAGAGAAAGCTAATAGACTTCATCACATGCCTTTCCAGCTAAGAGAGAAACCCTGAACATCACTGGCCTTCTTGAAGCAAGGTATCTTTCCCTGGGTGCCTTGATTTGGACATTGTTATAGCCTTGCCTTGATTTGGACATTTTCATGGCCTTAGAGCCGTAAACTTAATAAATTCCCCTTTTTAAACACCATTCCATTTCTAGTATATTGCATTCCAGCAGTTTACAAACTAGAGCAGGACTCCTACCCATTAATAACCAACCCCACACTGCCTGGCTCAGTGTTCCACTCACCTTACTTCTTCACTTCACTCAGCTGAGAGACAAAAGGTGCTATGCAAGCCCTATTCTTCTCTCCAGATTTCAAATACCCAGAAGCCATACACTCTCTAGCCAGACTAAACTTCTCTAATACTTCCACTTTGACTTTTCACAGCACTTCACAAGCATATCCTTTTTTTTTTTCACATCCAAATGTTTCGACATTTCCCCTTCTGTTTCACATCCATACAAAGTCTCCATTTCAGTACATACTAACCCCAGACCTTAATAATGAAAGCAGCCAAAAGCTAGTTTTCGTTTCTCTGGTAGAAGTCATGGGATGATTACTAAAATTATTTCAATTCCAATGTGAGTCACCAGGGATGGTTTTTACAACATTGGCTAATAGAAGGGGAGTCAGTCAAGTTCTGAAAACAGAAACCACTCCAGGTATTTTCACTAGAAATACATTTAAGTAAGGTGTTTACAATTTTGGAGAAGGAGCTCCAGGCTGAGTTGCTAGCAATTTCCCCACGGTTCCAGAATGAATGCCTCTGTCAGGGATCTGGGGAATGAGAAGGCTGCCAGTGAGAGGCGTGGCAGTGACCCAGAAATCAGAAGGTAGGCGCCACCACACCTGCAAAGCTGGGGCCTGGATGCCACAATGCTGCTGCCCAAACCCCCCACCCACATCACCACAACCATGCTGCTGCTAGCAGGGATACTAAGAAAAGCACCAATTTTGCCTCTGCCTCACTTCTGCTTGCAAATTATGCCGGAATGCACCTAACTGACAGAACTTCACATCCCTCATATAAAGTGTCTGGGAAATGCAATTTGTAGTTTTCTAGCATCGGTTCAAAGTGCACCAACTGATCTGAGCCACTACCAGACGAAGCTCCATGAAGGCATTTATTTCTTCTTTGTGGTTAAATCCTCCGTAGGGACCTCAGTGCCTGATTCATAGTAAGCACTCAATTAGTATTTGGTGAATGAGTGAATGAATGAAGTTTCACAAGATGCTCTTTCTTTTCTCTACAGACCTGACCTGTATTGCCACAAATCCCCTGCCCAGCACCTTCAATTACCTCATCCTTTTGCCTCCTGACCACCAGTTCTGTAACACCTCCCATGACCAACTCATCCCAGGTTTGCCCGGGCATTTCTGGGCTTTGGCATTGGGAAACCTCTCAGTCCGAGGCAAACAAGAAGGGTTGTACATGCCGCACTACCCTTGGGTAGTGAGCCTCCTCCATTCATATACCTAGAGTAGCAAGTGGGACTTAATGAAGGGCCCACAAATCACACACACAGACTGGCACCACCATGCCTTTGTACCACATCGTTGGCATTTCCAGCATTGGCTGGGCCACTAGTGCTGCTTGGCAATTTCTTTCAAAGGCCCCGGGTCAGATCCTTGTCCATGCCCCTCAGTGACAGCTCCAACCTTCACTGCTTTCCTCCAATCGAACAATACCCACCTGTGCCATTTCTCATGGGATGACCTTGCCATCCATCAGGGGTGAGCTCCTGCAATCTTCTTCTTTCCCACTTAGAAACTCACAGGACTGCATTGGCCAACAACTCCTGTCCCCCACTGGCCAGAGCCAACTGTTTATCCTATGCCCTCATGTCTTCACTGAGCCTCTCTTCTACTCTTCCATCAAACGTCTCTACCTCCTAGGACTCCTTCCCTCACCTCATAAACACCATTCATTCATTTCTTTCTTTTCACATGACACTGAGGCTTCAAGAAGGAATAGTCTGTACCCTGGGTTTCAGTTTCTTCAATTCACTCCACAATATGCCTTGATCTGGACCCCTCACCTCTCACCTTCTCTGTACATGGACACAGTGCCAAGCGATAGTGAACCTGGGGCAAAAGAAAAAATCAGCAATACTGGTCCTGTCTTCATCTAATATTTTTTGCACTAAGGTAGAGTTTTTTAAATATTGTATTAAAATATTTGGTTACTGAGTTTTAAAATACTGTGCCTGTGGTAAATATCTCACTTGCCTCACCCTAGTCCCAGCTCTGCTGACACTACTCTTGCTGAGGCCCCAGTGATCTCCTATTTGCCACATCCAAGGGCACTTGGAAATCCTCCTTCATCTGACCTTTCTACCCCATTTGACACTGCTGATTAATTCTCCATTAAACTCTCTTCACTCACATCACCATATCCTACCCATTCCCTCTGCAACCCTCTCTCAGTCCTCAGTGCCCACTTTCTGAACCTTGCCCTTAAACGCTGTTGTTCCCCAGCATCCATCTCTCACCTAGAATCCCACCCTGGTTTGGCCTTCCACTTCCCCCTAACTCTAGCCTCACCACCCCCCTCCAAATCTATATCCTATCAGAATGAACTTTCTGAAGTTTATGCTTCTACCAATTCATTTTCCTAATTCAAACCTTTCAATTCATTTTCCTAATTCAAACCTTCAGCGTAGTTTCAATTTCCTCTGCATTTCAAGTTCCTTGTGGTCCAAGACCTGCCTTCAACTCTCATTAATATACACCCCGAATATTCAGCTTCAACCAAACCTCAAAAAAGAGTTCCTTCCCTTGCTTCTGTGCCTTTGCCTGGAATACTCATTTTCCTCTCAAGCAAAACCCTTCTCAGATTTCAGGGCTCAACTGAAGCATCTCCAATTGTAAATCGCCTTCCTGGAAGAGTCCACACAGACTTGGTCAGTAACTCCTTTGTATCACAACCCCACACTATGTACACACGTCTATTAAAGCACTTAGCACACCTCCCTGGCACCCAGCGTTTGCCCCAACCAGTGCAGTAAAGCATGGTTAACTTTAGTTAGGCTTCTCACAGAATCAACTTTACCTCCAAACCACCTGGTATCCAAAGCACATAACTTTCCTGATCATCAGCAATAGGAAAGCAAGATGACTGCTCTCCACATCTTAACTTTGACCTATCTGCTATCCAATCACATACTTAACATTTTACTCTTTGAACTGTTTCTCTGCATGAAGCAAGTTCACGTCATAACATGAATGCAATCATGTTTACCAAGTCACAGTGAGAAAGCAAATGTAGCAAATATAGCAACCCCACAAAACTGGGTAGGAATGGAGGGAACCCTGCCTTGCCAGGTGCAGAAAGCAGCATGCAAAGCTGGAACTTTCAGGTGTCTGGGAAACCTCACTAAGACATGAACATGAAGTCCTTGAGGGAGTCATCTCAAAGTTTCTAGAAGGATTCAAAGAGTTTTTAAAAGGCAAGTTACATGATCCTGGCTAAAATATGTTGCCATCTTACAGGAGTCCTATGCATTCATCCTGAACATAACAGATCTACCTTCCTCACCTCCTTGGTTCATGTATGGAATCTGTGGCTATGAGCTATGTGTGAAACACTTCAAGCAGGTGATACAATGAACCCATTTTTCTTCCTCCATCCGTAGGCATTTTAAACCTAAAATAGTGTATTAAATGCCATTTTTACACCTCCAAATATACTTAATATGAGGGTGCATAACAATAAGTCATCACGTAGTTCCTGATTTCTGGAATGCTGTAGTTATATCCTCAAACATAGGTTAGAAGACTATACACTGAGCTTGAAGCATAAGCAACATTCCAATTTAGAATGTTACTGGCCATTATTATGTATCAGTGACTAAGAATACCCATTAAAAAGTGTTCTGCATCTCGGGCAATGCATTTTAATGTAGCGAACTGCCCACAAATAATAGAGGATCCCATTTATAAGTTGACATAAAATAAGATGTCCTTTTTAAAGTTCTTTGATGAGATTCAGCACCATGACTCTCAGGAAAGTCCCTACAAATTCCAACATAATATCTCCTTTAATAACCCCCTGGTTCATTAAAAAAACACACAAAAAAAAACAGGCTGCAGAAAATGAGAGAATGAAAGAATCACAGGACAAGAAAGGTTTTAGACCTAAAGGCGATTATGAGGCATCTAATTGGACACAGAAACATGAGCAGAGTGACCAGAGGCAACAAAACTAAACCCAACTGATGTGGTAACCCACCCCATCTTCACCAAACTTAAATTTTCACCAGAGGAAACTTCTCATATACAGCCTAATGACCTAACAGCACCACCCCACTTCTGCCCAAAACAATCTTATGCAACACAAATAAAACATTTCAATGTTCCCTGAATGGTGTTTTGCTCTCCCAAGCCCCTTTGCTCAAGCACTGGCCTCCACCTGGAGCTCCCCTTACCTCCTCAGTCTCTACCTATTCACACTATTCTTTGAAGGCATGTCTTCCACAAGTTTGTCTTGATCTCCACAATCAAGTCATCTCTTCCTTCTTTGTAGCACTGATTTTTCCTCTTTTCTGGCATTTATTTTATTCTATCATAAATGACAGTTCGTTGGGTACCTGTCATAGGTGATAAGCTTAAAGACAGAGAAGCTGTTATTCTTCTTTGTTAGGCTGGTCTGGCCTGCCCAGTACAGTCCTCTTAGGCTCTGAACAGGCAGGACTGCACATGTTAAATGCCCACTCATCCTTTGGTAACCTGTGGACAGTGAAGCAAGATGGAGCTGGTGGTATAGTAATACAGCATTCCTGGAAACTGATAGTTAGATCCAAGAGACAGAGCTTGAGATAGGAAGTTTTTATAACTATATGAGATAGTTCAAATGTTGTTCGAGGGTGCTGCGTGTAATTTTAAGAGGCTGATTAAGGCCCCATGCAGGGCCTCCTGGGACCAGGCGGGACCTCACCTTGAACAGGCAGAATACAATGACTCCAACCATATTCACCACACATCCCCTGTCCCGTTATCTCTTAACTTTTTGTTAAAGATGTACATTTTGCAGTTGTGCAAAAAATTGCAACTTCGATAAGATTTTTGTGTCAAAAATCTTTACTTTTGCCAAACCTCCTCCCAGGATGAATTGAGAAGCATCTGAAATTTTTTTTTTTTTCACAATCACACAGTCACACTATGAAAGCTATATCATTATATAATCATCTTCAAGAAACATGGCTATTGGAACACAGCTCTACATTTTCAGGCAGTTCCCTCCAGCCTCTCCATTACATCTTGACTAACAAGGTGGTATCTGTTTAATGTGTAAGAATAACCTCCAGGATAACCTCTCTACTCTGTTTGGAATCTCTCAGCCATTGACACTTTATTTTGTCCCATTTCACTCTTCCCCCTTTTGGTCGAGAAGGTTTTCTCAATCCCTTGATGCTGAGTCCCAGCTCATTCTAGGACTTCTGTCCCACGTTGTCAGGAATGTCCACACCCCTGGGAGTCATGGCGCACGTAGAGAGGGGGAGGGCAGTGAGTCTGCTTGCTGTGTTGACTGGAGAGATAGAGGCCACCTTTGAGCAACAAAAGAGATTCTCTTGGGGGTGACTCTTAGGCCTAATTTTAAGTAGACTTGACCTATCCTTTGTGGGGTTAACTTTCATATGAACAAACCCCAAGATTGGGGGCTCAGCCTATAGCTTTGGTTGTCTGCAGTGCTTTTGAGAATATCAAGAAATCTCCACTTGAGGAAGTTGAATTTTCCCCCTTTCTCCCCATTCCCCAAGGGGACTTTGCAAATACTTTTTTACTCAGGAGCAGTGCTTTTTTATAATTAGAAAAAAGAATGCTACATAAAAAAGAATCATAAGAGCTGTAGACTCCCAGTATTATGCTTAACTTCTGATTTTGAACAGGACTGTCTCCTGAAGGGCCAATCTTGGCCCTTAGTTACTGGAGAGTTTAGCATGTTAACTGAGGAAATGTACATGCTGGGTTGAGTTTTTAAGTCTTTTCTAGTTGAGCTTTAGAGAAAGTCTGCTAAATATTTTATTTTATTGTGGCTTAACTGATATTAAGCTATTTTATTAGATACATGGCATTGTTTCTTGAGGCTACTTTTGATTCTTTTAATCAAAACCTTGTGGAAAGGAATGCTTATCTTTCTGACTACTGGTGCACAAGCATATATATCTAGTTCTTCCAAAGGTGCCATCACATTATTTAGAACCCTTAAAAAAACTGAGGCTTAAGTCAAAACTCTTCTTTACACTACTTGGAACTAAGTCTGGTCTCTGAATGCAAGCTTTACGGAAGCGTTAAAATTTGAAATCTTGCTTAAACTCAGGCAGCTTGCCCTGTTGCTATTTTTTTCTGCCAACGAAATCAAAGCCTGATAATAAATTGATGAATGCAGCAAACATCTCACATTGTTATATGTCTTTTTCTCAGTGAAATGAGTGAGCACAGCAATGGCTCATGGAAGATTAGTAGTACATAAAACATATATTATCTCATGCAAGGTATTAGTAACTTGGGGGATGTTTAAAGAGTGTCCTATTTTATGGGGAAAAAAACACTTTAAATTTTAGATGCTTCTGAAAATGTTTATTTGTTACAAAATTTATATTTTGACTAGTGCAGTTCCTAATATAGCTTATGTGTACAGCTTAATTGAACACCATAAGTACATGGAACCTTGTTTGTCCACAGTAATGCCCCAAAAATCCCAGAGTGATTTAAACAGTGAGTAAAAAAGGAGACAGTCCTGTTCAAAATCAGAAGTTAAGCATAACAAGGGAGTCTACAGCTCTTATAATTCTTTTTATATAGCATTCTTTTTTCTAATTATAAAAAAGCACCGCTCCTGAGTAAAAAAGTATTTGCAAAGTCCCCTTGGGGAATGGGGAAAATTCAACTTCCCCAAGTGGAGAATTCTTGATAATCTCACAAGCAGTGCGGACAACCAAAGCTATAGGCTGAGCCCCCAATCTTGGGGTTTGTTCATATGAAAGTTAACCCCACAAAGGTTAGGTCAAGCCTACTTAAAATTAGGCCTAAGAGTCACCCCCAAGAGAACCTCTTTTGTTGCTCAGAGGTGGCCTCTCTCTCTCCAGCCAACACAGCAAGCAAACTCACTGCCCTTCCCCTCTCTATATGGGACATTACTCACCAGGGTCTGGAACTTCCTGGTAACATGGGACAGAAGTCCTAGAATGAGCTGAGACTCAGCATCAAGGGATTGAGAAAACCTTCCCGACCAAAAGGTGAAAGAATGAAATGAGACAAAAAGTAAAGTGTCAATGGCTGGGAGATTCCAAACAGAGTAGAGAAGCTATCCTGGAGGTTATTCTTACGCGTTAAGTAGATACCACCTTGTTAGTCAAGACGTAATGGAGAGGCTGGAGGGAACTGCCTGAAAATGTAGAGCTGTGTTCCAATAGCCATGTTTCTTGAAGATGATTATATAATGATATAGCTTTCACAGTGTGACTGTGTGATTGTGAAAACCTTGTGTCTGATGCTCCTTTTATCTACCTTATCAACAGACGAGTAAAACATATGGAATAAAAATAAATAATAGGGGAAACAAACGTTAAAATAAATTTAGATTGAAATGCTAGTGATCAATGAAAGGGAGGGGTAAGGTGTATAGTATGCATGTATTTTTTTCTGTTGTCTTTTTATTCCTTTTTCTGAATTGATGCAAATGTTCTAAGAAATGAAAATGATGAATATGCAACTATGTGATAATATTGTGAATTACTGATGTAGAACAGAATGATATGTTAAGAATGTTTTTATCTTTTTAAAAAAATTTTAAAAATTAATTAATTTAAAAAAAAGCACTGCTCACTGTTCACTGTAGAAAATCTTGAAAAGGAAGAAAAGTAAAGAAAATAGAGATTTCCCAGCAATACCATTGCTAGGTATCTATTCAGAGGACATGAGAACAAGGACACAAATGGACATTTGCACACCAATGTTTATAGCAGTATTATTTACAATTGCCAAGAGATGGAAACAGCCCAAATGTTCATAACAGATGAGTGGCTAAACAAGCTGTGGTATATACATAGGATTGAATATTACACAGCTGTAAGACAGAATAAAGTCATGAAGCATGTCACAATGTGGATGGACCTTGAGGACACTATGCTGAGTGAAATTAGCCAGAAACAAAAGGACAGATACTATATGGTTTCACTGATATGAACTAACATTAATGAACAAACTTGAAGAATTTCAATTAAGAACAGAGGTCATCAGGAGATAGAAATAGGGTAGATATTGGGTAATTGGAGCTGAAGGGATACAGATTGTATAATAGGACTGATTGCAAAAATTCAGAAATGGGTAGCACAATATTACCTGATTGTAGCACAATAGTGTACATATACTGAATGAAGCTGAATGTGAGAAGGATAGCGGAAGGAGGGCTGGGGGCACATATGAAACCAGAGGAAAGAGAGACGATAAAGACTGAGATGGTATTATCTAGGAATGCCTACAGCATACAAGGATAGTGACTAAATGTACAAATTAAAAAATGTTTTTGCATGAGGAAGAACAAAGGAATGTCAATATTGGAAGAGTGTTGAAAATAGATGGTCATTCATATTTTAAAAGTTCAACTTCTGTGTGAGATTAAAGCAAAAAATGTTTATTTGTACAAAATTTATATTTTGACTAGTGCATTTCCTAAAATACCTTAAATGGACAGGTTAATTGAATACCATAAGTACATGGAACCTTGAATAGGACATGAGATTTTATAGGTTTGTCGAGTATGATGCCCTGATAAATCCCAGAGTGCTTTGAACAGTGAATAAAGAAGTATTTGCAAAGTCTCCTTGGAAATGGTGAGAGAGGGGTATAATTCAACTTCCCCATTTGGAGAATCCCTGATATCCTCGTAAGCAGTGGGGACAAGCAAATCAACAGGCCAAGCCCTCAATCTTGGGGTTTGTTCATATGAAACTTATCCCTGCAAAGGATAGGCTAAGCTTACTTAAAATTAGGTCTAAGAGTCACCCCCAGAGAACCTCTTTTGTTGCTCAGATGTGGCCTATCTCTCTCTCAGCCAACGTGGCAAGAAAACTCACTGCCCTCCCCCTCTCTACGTGGGACATGACTCCCAGGGGTGTAAACCTCTCTGGCAACTTGGGACAGAAATCCTAGAATGAACTGGGACACAGCGTCAAAGGATTGAGAAAATCTTCTCGACCAAAAGAGGGAAGAGAGAAATGAAACAAAATAAAGTATCAGTGGCTGAGAGATTTCAAACAGAGTCGAGAGGTTATCCTGGAGTTATTCTTACACATTATACAGATATCCCCTTTTTAGCTTAAGGTGTATTAGAGAGGCTAGAGTGAAGTACCTGAAACTGTAGAGTTATGTTCCAGTAGCCATGCTTCATGAAGATGATTGCATAATGATATAACTTTCACAATGTGACTGTGTGATTGTGAAAACCTTGAGTCTGATGCTCCTTCTATTTATGGTATGAACAAATGAGTAAAACACATGGATTAAAAATAAATAAATAACAGGGAGAACAAATGCTAAAATAAAATGAGTAGATTGAAATACTATTGATTAATGAAAAGGAGTGGTAAGGGGTCTAGAAAAAAAATAGGGGAAGAAAGGTTAAAATATGTTGGGTAGATGGAAATACTAGTGGTCAATGAGAGGTATGGTATGTATGAGTTTTTTCTTTTTTCTTTTTATTTGTTTTTCTGAAGTGATACAAATGTTCTAAGAAATTATCATGGTGATGAATATATAACCATCTGATAATATTGTGAGTCATTGATTATATACCAAGAATGGAATGTTCATATGTTAAGAATGTTAGTGTTTGTATGTTGTTATGTTTTGCCAATTAAAAAAAGAAGAAGTAAATTAGTTTTCTCAGGTCACACACACACATTTTCAAATGCTGTATTCAGTGCATTTCAATCAAGTTTCAATAAAGAAGAATGGAAGAAAACATGAAATTATAATAAGGATGTTAACTATTATATTCTGTGTTCTCTGAAATCATTGTATTTGAGTTATATATTGATCTACATTTTGCCCAAAGTATCTAATCAAAATATTTCTTGGGTTTTCCAAAAAAATCTAAATACGTCTTGAGTTTTCAATTCAAATGATGTGTAATCATATTCCCATATTAAAGCATAAAATAAGTTAGGAAGCCTTTTAAAAATATTAAACTCAAATAAATAGAATTTCATCATATGATCAAAAAAAAAAAGAAAAGAAAAATTCCATTTGCTTCAGCACCATCATCATTCATCATCATTTCTGGCACCTGTGTACTTGTTCCCATCTTCTTATATCCTACCTGGCTCCTCCTCCAAGTTTCCTTGATATTCCTGGTGACCACTCAGGCTATAAGGGCAGACTTGTTCCACATTTAGCATGAATAATGTTTTGACAAAGGTTAAGCAGAAAAACTGATTTACATTCTCTATGGTGCAGTTTTATACAATACATCCCTGTGCCACCACAACATTTTACTAACAGGTCTACCATGACACTGAAAGAACAGCCTTCTAATTGGCTGCCAGATCAAAACAACCCAGCTATGGGTTAGAATAGAATCCAAGTCAAGTATTGAAATCGAGCTCTGGGATCCCAATAGCACACCATGGGTAAGTTTTTGAGCCTATCTATTGTTGCTTTTCCGCCATTCCCAACTAGAGCTGGAGCTCCAGACAGCAGGAGAAGATCTTCTATGTGCCCCCATTCCCTAGCACTAGGAGGTACTTAGTAAATGCTGAATGGGCGACTGAATTTTGATTACACTGAAAAGGGTGTTTGCTGATTGTTGCAGGGTATTTGGTTCACTCACAGGATAGTATTCAAGTGATAGATTTATCAAAACTATTTTGTAAGCTTCAAGTAAAATGGAAAAAAAAAAACCCAAAAGACCAAAAAGAGGTTCAAAAAAAGACTCAAGATTTTCAAAAGTGGAAAAGTCTTTGGTTCTCATTTGTAATATCAGAAAAGAGAAGTAAGCCATGAGTCTGAAAAACATTGTATACCTTGGAGCAAGTTGCTACAAGAGGATTTTTCAATTAAAACTGAGGTATACGGATACAGATACAAATATAATAGGTATATATTATATATATATAATATAGGTATAATATGAAAATATATAGGTACCTAGATATAAATGATAGATTCATTTCTCCAATTGAAGAGTTCACCATAGAACACAGAAACTATCTTGGATATGCAGATAAATATGATATCAAATTAAGGGAGCTTTGTTCTTTCATGGTAAGTTCTTTCATGGTAAGTTCTTTCATAATAAGTACTGAATTACCAAAGATAAGAAACTAATATCTAAACTATCAAAGAAGCTGTTGGTCTGTTTTGACTAAAAATTTAAATGTCCAAATAAAGTGGCTAGAAGTAGAAAAGGAAGAAATTTTATCTAGAAAGAATATATTCAAGGTGATACATATATATCATATATATATACGCACACATACATACATACATACATACAAGTATATAAACTCATATATGCATGGCATCAAAGAAGAAATTCTTTCTCTAAATCTACAGCAGTTTAGGGAGGAAAAATAATCAACTCAGGATGTCTGAACAAGCTGATGAATTAAATGTAAATTGAGGATATATGCATTCTAAAAAACAAAAAACAGTCATTAGAAAAACCAATCTTCCATTAGAACACTGACAGCACAGGGAATTGAGTTACATGTGGGAAAAACAGCAGTATTAATAGAAAAAACATCAGTTCTGAAACACAGTTTGGAGAAACAGCAACACAAGAAACAAGAGGAAAAAATTAACAATAATAATAACATATGCATATATTTTTTAAAGCACTGAATTTGAGCGCACAAATGTCTGTAAAAGACATTAAATTGCAACCTCTGGTTATCTGTAGGGAATGGACTCCTGAGAGCTTCCTCTACTTACTTTCCATGTATTTTAAACCAGATAATTATATTACAGATTGACTGAAAAAAAGCTTTTTGAAGAAAAAATATAATACAGAGTGGTAAATGGAATGCTGTAGTTAAGTAGAAAGAGCCACTGAGTATGTGAAGCCTTCCTAGAGGAGGTGACAGGAGTTGAATTTAAAAGAGATATAGGGCATATTACAATAATAGTAGTTTTACTCATCTCACTGATCTATAAGTAAAACAAAACTGCATGTGAACACACCTGCCTTCTGTGACCTGTCATTACTCCCCTACCCAGATGAAAATGTCTTCCTCCTCTGCCAGGTTTAGCAAGCCCTGGCCCTGATTACAGATTACCTTTACTCTATTACCTCCAACAGAACTTGTCAGTTTCTGGAGGTAGGAACCAAGTTCAGATCCATTTTTAATGTCCCCAGCACCCAGAACTCAGCCAGGCCTCAAAAAGCTCAAAAAAATATTCATAGGGTTATAGTGAATTAAAGGCAGGGAAGCGTTAAAGTCCATCAACACAAGTTTAATTAGTCCTTGGGACTCTACAAGGAAGAAATAATCAGACTTCAAGGGCGAGGCTGTCTCCAAATGGAGTCCATTCCTGGCATTTAAAAGACTGGCACGTCTGTAGACTCAGGGTGCTGGGAGAGGGCCCAGAAGGCTCAGGGGTGGTTCGAAGGGCTGTAAGCATAAACTCAATTCTTTTGCGCACGGGACTGACAGTTCCCCGACGTCCCCGGAGTTCAGGGGCTGATCCGCAGAGGGACTGGAGTCAAAAGAAAAAGGGGAGGGCAAGGTTCTCCCACCTATTCACGCCGGCGCAGCCACCGGCTCTTCCCACGGTATCTCGGCCGGGAAATAGATCTCGTCGGACACTCTAGATCTGCCTCTCCGGATTGTGGCCGCTCCCAATGGGACGAGGACCTGGAGGAAAGCGTCCCAGGCGTTCCAGGGGTGACCGCCAGGCCAGCGTCCCCGACCTCTGTCTGGCACATCCACTATGCGCCTCCTCCACGACAGATGACGACTAGAAAAATTGAATCCGGGGAGTGCCCTGTCCCTGCAACTTAGAAGCTTTCGCAAGGCCCCGTGCGTGTTTTTCTGTGGTAAAACGGCCATTACGCTGGGGAAACCGCCCACGCGGCGCTGGGGGAGTTACTAACCGCCCCCGGTCGCGGCAGCACCTCACCAGCCCCAGGGGGCAGCGGAGGGGCGGGGGACGCCCAGGAGACCTACTCTGGCTTAGCTTCCAAGAGGTCCCAGGGGCTCCAGCTCAAAAAAAAAACTGCCTGCGAACCCCCGTCGCAGAAGATTCTTGGGGGCAGAGGGACATCCAGACCCTGAGGCTCGGCTGGTGAACTGAGCTCGGGAGAGGGTTTAAGGACGTTAACGCTGTGTTAAAGGAATTGCAAATGTCAGTTACAAACAGAAATATAAAGCATAATGTTGTTAGAAAAAGCCATTTTAATCAGGACACCCCAGCCAGAATCTACAAGTAAAACAAGTGTTAAATCTGACGACATTAAAACAAGGAAGTTTTCGGTATGAGAACAAACTCAAGATTCCTTTCCAACCCTGCCTCTTCTATTGTTTGGTTGTTGTTGCTTTAATTTTGTAACTGAGCCATGTTTTTACTTCCTCCGAAGGAAAAGATTTCAGGGAACCACCAGGGGGGGGGAAATACCAAAAATTCAATTCCTGTTTATCTGAAATCTCTTATCTAAATGTCTAACTGGGCGGCTCAAGCCCAGCCTTACTTTTAGTAAGACTGTCAGTATCCAAAATTCTTGTCACTTAACTCTAGTATCCAAAATTCTTTTCACTTAACTCGCCTACTACAGGTAGCAAGCTGGAACCACCCCTCTTTGCGTAAGAAAAAATTTCAAATGTCAATAAAAGCATTCTGGTAGGCTTTAGCGTCCTTGAACTACTTCCTGCTTTGAACAACCAACTTATTCATACGTAAGGACCTTTGTTCCATTGCAGTGCTATGTTAATATTTAAAGGAACATGCCGTTCAGAGCAAGTCCAGGCATTGAGCGAAAAAAATCTTGAAATTAATTTACATTTCCCCAAGCCTCTGCGGGGAGGCGAGTGGGGGGGTAGGGTGGGGAGTGGAGGAGTTATTTGGGGGCTTTAAAAGATCTCGTCAGTCAAGCATTCCCAACTTTCCGAAGGCAAGCTTTCCTTGCAATCTGCCAAAACATTCAATTCTGCAGCTGCTTTGAGAAGATAACAGCTCTGACCTACTTCACCAAGTTCTTAAAAAAGAGAAAAAACTCCTGCAAGACCGGATGCTCCTGCTGGGTAAAGTTTATGCACATACAACTGCATAAAGAGTCCTAACGTTTAAATCAACTTTACGAAAGGAAAACTGCGAAATCTTTTTCAACAGTTCGTCCCAGAAAGGCAACAACTCTCAGGCTGATTTTAAGCAAAGTTGGGGACTAGAGAAGATCCCCGGCCTGTTTGCCGCCTCTGGGGCTTCAGGGGGTGGCCAGTGTTAGTCAAGAGCTACTTCCTGGTAGGTCCGGTCTGTCCCGACGCGCCCAGGCGGGATGAGAACGCTGGCAAGCCTTGGGCTGCCTTCTTGGAAACCTGGGTTGGGGAAGAGCGGGGTCAACAGTGAGAGCGGGGGCGGGGGCGCTCCGTCTCGCTGGCGGGGCAAACCCGGGGAGGAACCCAGAGGACACAGTCACCTACCCCAAAGGCCCACCCCTTCTGTGGCCAGGATTGGGCACCCCAGGCCCAGAGCCAAGGCTGGGAAGATCAAGTTGGGGAGAAGCGGCGAAGGGATAGGAGTAGGGTGAGAGGGTACGGCTGAGACGCTGAGAAGGAAACCCAGCGCCGGGTCTCGGAGCCTGGGGAGTGTGGGTCGCTGACTGTGCCAGCCACCTGGCGGGCAGCAGTAGCGGAGTCCAGCGAGGGGTACATACCGTCTTGCCTACAGCCGAGGATCTCCTCCCAGACTTATTCCCCAAGACGCCAAAAGCGCAAGCAAGATGGAGGCAGAGAAACCGAAAGCCTAAAAGCAGACGTGGGCGATTACTATGCTTTGAGCTTCTCTGTCCACACCCCTTCCAGCCGTGTCCTAGCTGCGCATTGGATTTCTGTCAACTTGCACCCTGAAAAAGTTAAAGGCCTCAACTGATGCAGAAAAAGCATTCAAATTGGAATTCTTCCATTAAAAAAAAACACTTAGAAAACTAGGAATGTAATGGAGATTTTTCAGTATGATAAAGGGCATCTATGAAAAAACAATGGTAAAAGACTGAAAGTTTTCCCCCTAAAATCAGGCACAGGGTAAGGATGCCCGCGGTAACCACTGTTAACTCATCATTGTGCTAAAAGCTCTAAACAGGGCAATCAGGTAAACAAAAAAAGACATCCAAATTGTAAAGGAAGAAGTAAAACCATCCCTATTCCCAGGTGACATGATCCTCTATATAGAGAATCTCAGTGAGTCCACATGGAAGCTATAAAACTAATAAGTGAATACAGCAAATTTGCAGGGTACAAGATAAACACACAAAAATTACTGGTGTTTTTATATAACAGTAAGAAAACTACCTGAAAAAGAAATCATGAAAAAATTATGTTTACAATAGTTTCTAAATGAATAACATACCTAGGAATAAATTTAACCAAAGATGTGAAAGTCTTGCATAATGAAAACTAAAAACACTTCTTAAAAAAAGACCTAATTAGGGCGGGCCGCGGTGGCTCAGCGGGCAAAGTGCTTGCCTGCTATGCCGGAGGACCTCGGTTCGATTCCCGGCCCCAGCCCATGTAACAAAAAACGGAGAAACAAAATACAATAAAACAAGAAAGTGTTTAAAGATGTTTCCCTTTCTTCCTTCCTTCCTTCCTTCTATCCTTCCTTCCTTCTCTCTCTGTCTTTCCTTTAAAAAAAAAAAAAAAAAAAAAGACCTAATTAAATGAAAAAAGGCGTGCCTGTGTTCATGGATTGGAAGACAATATTAAGACGTCAATAGTACTAAAGTGATCTACAAATTCAATATAATCCCTATCAAAATTCCAGCAGCCTTTTTTGCACAAATGTAAAAGCAAATCATCAAATTCATTTGGAACTGCAAGGGGACCCAAATAGGCCAAACAATCTTGAAAAAGAAGAAAAAAGTTGGAAGACTCGCACTTCCTGATTTCAAAACTTACGATAAAAATAGTGTAATAAAAAAACAGTGTAGTACTAAGGATAGACATATAGATGAATGGAATAGAATTGAGAGTTCAGAAATAAACCCTCACATCTGTGACAATTGATTTTTCAACAAGGGCACTAAGCCCATTCAATAGGGAAAGAACAGTCTTTGCAACAAACTGTGTTGGGACAATTGGAAATTCATATGCAAAATAATGAATTTGGACCCCTACCACCATATACAAATATTAATTCAAAATGGATCAACAACCTAAATATAAGGACTAAAATTATGAAACTCTTACAAGAAAACATGAAGAAATATCTCCAGAACCTTCTATTAAGCAGTGGATTCTTAGATTTCACACCAAAGCATGGCCCACAAAAGAAAAAATAGATAAATTGGACTTCATCAAGATTAAAACTATTGTGCACCAAGGAATATTACAAATGAAAAAACAACCTACAAAGTGGGAGAAAATATCCAAAGTTATATATCTGATAAAGGCTTAATATCTGCAATATATAAAGAACTCCTATAACTCAACAACAAAAAAGACAAACAACCCAATTTAAAAATGGGCAAAGGATTTGAATAGACATTTCTCTAAAGAAGATACACAAATGACCAATAAGCATATGAAAAGATGCTCAAATCACTAGCCATTAGAGAAATCCAAATGAAAACTGCAATGAGTTAACACCTTATACCCCCTGTTAACTATTATTAAAAAGAAAAAAAGAAGAAGAAAACACTAAGTGTTGGCAAGAATGTGGAGAAATAAGAACCCTCATACATTGTTCTTGGGAAGGTAAAATGGTACAGCTGCTGTGGAAAATTGTTTGATGGTTCCTCAGAAAGTTAAACACAGAACTAGCATATGACCTGGCAATTCCACTTCTAGAGAGCAATTAAAAAGAACTGAAAGGGTAGTGGGACAGTGGCTCAGTGGCAGAATTCTTGCCCGCTGTGCTGTAGATCCAGGTTCAATTCCTAGTGCCTGCCCATGCAAAAAAAAAAGAATTGAAAGCAGGGATCCAAACAGACATTTACATGACGATGTTCGTAGCAGCATTATATATAATACCAAAAGATAGAAGTACTCAATTATCCATCAATGCATGGATGCATAAGCAAATGTATTCATGTATCATTATTATTATTATTATTATTATTCGGCCATAAAAAAATGAACTGATACACACTACAACATGCATGAACATTAAATGCATTGTGTCAAGTGAAATAAGCCAGACCCTATTTCTGTTTGGAAATAGGTAGTTGTGAAAGTTATACAGCATTATCAAGTATGTAATATCACAGAATTGTTCACTTAAAAACAATTAAAATTATTTTTATGTTATGTATATTTACCACAATAAAAATAAAGACCTGATATTCACTGTGTGGGGGTTGAAATACTCTCCTGTGACCCAAACTGCTGTTTCCTTTTGATAGCTTCTGGGACTGGATAGTCTGTGAACCTGGAATGGTTGTTTGAAAGAGTTCTAGGTGGGGTTTTTGTTGTTGTTGTTTAATACTAATGTGTGAAAAAAATAATGATAATAGTAAAAGTGAAAGAGCTTTCTATGTTTTAACCTATTTGTTCCCCAAAATTACTTTCCTGTGATTTTTTAAATTTTCTTAACTTCTCTTGAAATCATTTTAAACTTACAGAAGAATTGCAAACAAAAGCATGTAAAACCTCTAGAAATGGTTCCAAAAGCAAACAGCAAATGAAGAAACATCTAATTATAACTGAGAAATTAAGAATTAACAAACAATTATGATTTTTGAATCAATTTAGATGTTTAACTTTCTATATTGTAGAATAGGCAGAAGTTAATACCTGACATTACTGAAACTCAGCTAGTTTCACCCTTGCTTATGTCTGGCATTATAATGGTCATTCTACCCTGATCTCAGCCTTGTGTATACTTACTATTGCAATGATCATTCTAGCCTGGTGTCAGCCCTGCTTACACTTGATATTATAATGGAAACAACTCTCATCTCCTCTTGCTTGAATCCATAAAACCCAGTCTTGGGGCGGGCCGCGGTGGCTCAGCGGGCAAGAGTGCTTGCCTGCCGTGCCGGAGGACCCCGGTTCGATTCCCGGCCCCAGCCCATGTAAAAAACAAACAAACAAACAAAATATAATAAAACAAGAAAATGTTTAAAAATGTTTCCCTTCCTTCCTTCTCTGTCTTTCCTTCCTTTAAAAAAAAAAAAAAAAAAAAAAAAAAAACCCAGTCTTCCTAGACTCCAGGAGACAGATCCTTGGCCCCTCAGGCCATTTGATCTGCTTCACACGTAACATTAAACGCTCTTTTTTTGAAACTCCAGTGCTATGGCTTGGCTGTTATGGTCATCAGGTTAAGAACCCGCTACCTTTGTTCAGTTATCATATTCAAGAAAATCTGTTAAATTCACTAAGAAATGAGAGTCTCTTGCATTTGAACCAAAACCAATGCCTTCCAGCCCCATTCAGCTTTTGAGACAGAGACTCCCAATTCCAGACTGCTGCAACCAAGAACACAGGGCTCCCACTTCCCCTAGTCCCAGGTCGAAAGTTCCTGGAAGTAGCAAAACATCAGCATTTCTCATCCTGCCCCAATTATTTGTTGCAATTGAAAAGAGGGAACTTCCTTCTTCCACTCAGTCCCCACTGGTTGAACAAAGGTTCTACCTTGAGCCCAGTGCACTAAGATTATGGATCTTAATGTTCCCCATTCATGAGGTGGTGGCTCCATGCCAGGAAAGGCAAGCAAAGGGAACCTCAAGATACTGCTCCTGAGCTCCCTTGACTGAGTGCTCAGCTTCTAGACCAGGGGTGTTACTCCAGAGTAGTTTAACATTGTTCCCACCTCCAGCTCCAGAATCAGATATTGTGCCTGGGGGAGAAGCAGGTCAAAAGACAGATAACTCCTAATCACCTCCCAAAGGAACAGACTTCATTTGTAACAGAGCATGGAGAAGTTCAAGCCTGAAGACACTCTCAAAAACCATGGAGATTGCAATGAAAGACAATTGGAAGTAAATTCAAGATACATGCTAAATAGTAAGCCTCCTAATTTGCAGGAGAGAACCAGGGAATGAGTGAACTGGAAGGAAATCTCCTAGGGTCTTAACAAATATCAAACATTGACTTTAAAAACTGTTCCTTCAAAGTTGCCAGAATTAGATTGGATTGGTTGTAGAGCAATTTATGCCCCAGGGCATTGTTAAAAACATAGAGCAGCATAATAGCTATGTGTGGTCAAGCTAAGAGATGATGGGAGCCCTGCCAGTCATTCGGGGTGACTATAGATAGACCCAAAGCTGTACTTCCCTGAGGAGCAACATCAGAAGTTTAACAACCTGGTGGTGGGGGTGGGGGTGGGGGTGGGGGTGTGGTACAAAGGGATGGAGTAAGCAGGTAATAGACTTCACTAAAATAATCCAACCTGTCACTAAACTAAGAAATAACAATAACGAGCCCTGAAGTGTGGAAGACTAGTACTCAGAGTTACTAAAACATATTATCTAAAATGTCCAGTTTCCAACAAAAAATCATGAGGCATGTAAACAAAACAGGAAAGTATGGCCCATACACTGGAAGAAAAGCAGGCAACAGAGCCACCAGATGTAAGATTCATCAGAAAAAGACTTTCCTAAGTAGCCATTATAAACATGTTCACAGAACAAAAAGAAACCATGATTAAAGATGTAAAGTAAGGTATGATGACAATGTTGCATCAGGTGGAGAATATCAATAAAGAGATAAAAATTATAAAAGAAACCAAATAGAAATTCTGGAGTGAAAAAATACTATAACTGAATGAAAAACTCACTGGAGGAGTGCAACAGTAGATGTGAACTGGCAAAAGAAAGAATAAGTGAATTTAAAGTTAAATCAGAAACTATGCAAGCCAAACACTAGAGAGGAAAAAAAGAATGTAGAAAAATGAAAAGAATCTCAGATATATGTGAGATACCATTAGGCACACCAACATATTTGCAATGGGAGTACCAGAAGGAGAGGAGAGACAGAGAAAGTAGGAGAAAACTTTTCTTATGAGATTCAGGGAAAGTAGTGCTTGCGAGTAACTTATAGCTGTAAATGCCTATTTTAAGAAAGAGGAAAAATCCAAAATCAATAATATAAACTTCCACATTAAAACACTGGAAAAAGAGTAGTAAACAAAAGTGGAAGGGAGGAAATAATGAAGATTAGAGTGGAAATTAATGAAATAGAAAAATAGAGAACAACAGATGAAACCAAAATTAGGTTTATTGTTGAAAAGATCAAAAAAATCGAAAAAATGTTAGCTAAACTAAACAAACAAAAAGAGAGAAGACTCAGATCATTAGAATCAGAAATGAAAGAAATTACATTACTACTAACCTTACAAAAATTAAAATTACAAGAAAATACTAAGAACAATTGTATGTCAGCAAAAGATAACTTCAATGAAATGGACAAACTCCTAGAAAGACACAAACAACCAAAACTAACTTAAGAAGAAATAGACAATCTGAATAGATCTATGAAAGTGAAACAGAATCTGAAAACTAACCACGAAGAAAAGCCCAGGCCTAAATGCCTTCACTGCTGAATCTTATGAAACATATAAAGAAAAATTTATGGCAATTTTTCACAAACTTTTCCAAAAAAAAGAAGACAACATTTTCCAACTAATTTTATGAGATCAATATTATGCTGATAACAAAACCAAAGACATCACAGGAAAAGAATATATCTTTTAGATATATTTTAGACATATATATCTTTTTAGATATATATATCTAAAGAATATATCTTATGAATATGAATGAAAAATCCTTGACAACCATACAGCATACAAAAAAAAAAAATCCTCAACAAATGTCCAGCAACGTATGAAAAGAACTGTTGAACACCATAAATACATGCAACTTTGAATAGGGCATGAGAATTTTTAAGTCTGTCTGGTGTTATATCCCGATAAATCCCAGAGTGATTTGAACAGTGAATTAAAGAAGTATTTGCAAAGTCCCCTTGGGGGAATGGTGAGAAAAGGGGGAAATTTCAACTCTCCCATTTGGAGAATCCCTGGAATATTCTCTCAAGCAGTGGGAACAACCAAAGAAATAGGCCGAGCCCTCAATCTTGGGATTTGTTCATATGAATCTTATTCCCGCAAAGATGATAGGCTAAGCCTACTTAGAATTACACCTAAGAGTCACCCGCAGAGAGCCTCTTTTGTTGCTCACATTTGACCTATCTCCTTCTCAGACAACACGGCAAGCAAACTCACTGCCCTCCCCCTCTCCACATGGGACATGACTCCCAGGGGTGTAAACCTCCCTGGCAACATGGGACAGAAATCCTAGAATGAACTGGGACACGGCATCAAGGGATTGAGAAAGCCTTCTCAACCGAAAGGGGCAAGAGAGAAATGAACAAAATAAAGTGTCAGTGGCTGAGAGATTTCAAACAGAGTCAAGAGGTTATCCTGGAGGTTATTCTTACACATTATACAGATATCCCCTTTTTAGTTTAAGGTATATTAGTGAGGCTAGAGTGAAGTGCCTGAAACTGTAGAGCTGTGTTCAGTAGCCATGTTTCTTGAAGATGATTGTATAATGATATAACTTTCACAATGTGACTGTGTGATTGTGCAAACCTTTTGTCTGATGCTCCTTTTATTTACCTTATCAACAGATGAGTAAAACATATGGAATAAAGATGAATAATATGGGGAACAAATGTTAAAATAAATTTAGAGTGAAATGCTGGTGATCGGTGAGGGGGAGGGGTGGGGGGTATGGTATGTATGAACTTTTTTCTGTTTTCTTTTTGTTGGGGACAAGAGGCTAGCCTAAGATGGCGACTGGGCTAACATGGCCACCCTGGCTGATGCAACAGCACCTACTTAGTACAACAAGGTTCTTCACGGAAATAGGTTCCCGCCGGGACCTTCCCGCCGGCGCGAACTCCCCACCAATTATCTAACCAGTCTTTCCCGCCGGCGCGAACTCCCTCCTATCATAATGCTCCACATACTCTACTTCCCCTCCCAAGCTGGTATATATACACCCAGCTAGCCTAATAAAATTTGCAGCTTGATCAGAATCCTGTCTTGCTGTCCTTCTTGCGTCTCTCTGTCCCATAGCCATTCTTCCCTCAGCAGGTGGCGGACCCCGTTGACTGTCCTGCGGGTCAGGACATCTTTTTATTTCTTTTTCTGAATAGATGCAAATGTTCCAAGAAATGATCATGATGATGAATATGCAACTATGTGATGATATTGTGAATTATTGATTATATATGTAGAACAGAATGATCAAAAGTTTAAAAAAATGAATAAATAATAGGGGGAACAAATATTAAAATAAATTGAGTAGACTGAAATACTAGTGATCAATGAAAGGGAGTGGTAAGGGGTATAGAAAAAATAAGAGGAACAAAGGTTAAAATATGTTGGGTAGATGGAAATACTAGCTATCAATGAGAGGGAGGGGTAAGGGGTATGATATGTATGAGTTTTTTCTTTTTTCTTTTTTTGGAGTGATGCAAATGTTCTAAAAAATGATCATGGTGATGAATATGCTACTATGTGATGATATTGTGAGTCACTGATTATATACCAAGAATGGAATGTTCATATGCTAAGAATGTTCATGTTTGTATGTTATGTTTTATTAATAAAAATAAAAATAAAGAATAAAAAGAATTGTACACCAATTTCAATCCAAGTGAAATTAATCCCAGAAATGCAAGTTTGATTTCAAATAATTAAACATGGAGTCACCATATGACCAAACAAACACTCCTAGGTATACACCAAAGGGAAATGAAAAACACATCCATGCAAAAACCTGTACATGAATGTTTATAGCAGTATTATTCATAATGGCCAACTGGTGGAAGGAACCCAACTACCCATCAACAAACATTTGAAAAAATAAAATAAAATTCCATGCAATGGAATATTATTTAGCCATTTAAGAATGAGGTTGTGATACATGCTGCAATATGGATGCACCTGGTAAACATTATAGTAAGTAAAGCAGACCTGTCAGAAAAGACCACATATCATATTATTCCATTCACAAGAAATGTCCAGAATACAGGACCTATAGAGACAGAAAGTAAATTAGTGGTAAATTAGGGATTGGAGCATGGGGTTACAGTGATGGAGGGATGGGGGGTGATAGCTAAAGAGCATGGGCTTCTTTTTTGACATGATGATGAAAATTTTAAAAAATTGACTGTGGTGATGGTTGCACATACTAAGAGCTATTGAATTGTAAATTCTAAATGGATGAGTTGTATGGTATGTAAATTATATTTCAAAAAGCTGTTAAAAGAAAAGAATAACACAAAGAACTTTCGTAATACTTTTCATTCATATTCACTAATTGTTAATATCTTGGCACATTTGCTTTATTCCTCAGACATCATGCCCTTTACTCCCAAATACTTTAGCATGTATTTCCTAAGAACAAGGACATTCTCTTACATGACCATAGTACAATGACTGAAATGGGGAAAACTTGACATTGATATAATACTGTTGTCAAATATACAGCCTGTTCTAGTTAGCTAGCTGCCGGAATGCAATATACCAGAAATGGAATGGCTTTTAAAAGTGGACTTTAATAAGTTGCTAGTTTACAGTTCTAAGGCTGAGAAAATGTCCCAATTAAGTCTATAGAAATGCCCAATCTAAGGCATCCAGGAAAAAATACTTTGGTTCAAGAAAAGCCAATGAAGTTCAGGGTTTCTCTCTCAAGTGAGAAGGCACATGGTAAACACGGTCAGGGCTTCTCTCTCAGCTGGAAGGGCACATGGCAAACACGGCGTCATCTGCTAGCTTTCTCTTCTGGCTTCTGGTTTCATGAAGCTCCCCGGGAGGCATTTTCCTTCTTCATTTCCAAAGGTCGCTGGCTCATGGACTCTCTGCTTCATGGTGCTGCAGCATTCTCTACTCTCTCTGAATCTCTTTCATTCTCCAAAATGGTTCCTTTTTTATAGGACTCCAGAAACTTATCAAGACCCACCCAAATGGGTGGAGACATGTCATCACATAATCCAGCTAACAACCACTCTTGATTAAATCATATCATCCAGAGAGATGATCTGATTACAGTTTCAAACATACAGTATTGAATAGGGGTTATTTTGCCTTTATGAAATGGGATTTAGATTAAAGCATAGCTTTTCTAGGGAATATACATCCTTTCAAACCAGCACACAGCCCATATTCAAATTTCATCAGTTGTATCAGTATTTTTTATTACAATATCCCCCTGATTTAGGATGCAGTATGGGATTACAGGTTGCATTTATGAGTCATGTCTCTTTAGTCTCCTTTAATCTGGAACAATTCTTCAGTCTGTCTTTGCCTTCGCATCACTGACTTTGAATACTACAGATCTATTGTTTTGTAGACTGTCCTTCATTTTGGATATTAATGTGAAATTTAATGAGAAGGCTTGTGTTCTAATTTGCTAGCTGCCGGAATGCGATATATCTGAAATGGAAAGGCTTTTAAAAAGGGGAATTTATTAAGTTGCAACCTTATAGTTCTAAAGCTGTGAAAATGTCCAAATTAAAGCAAGGCTATCAAAATGCCCAATCTAAGGCCTCCAGGAAAGATACCTTGATTCAAGAAGGCCAATGACATTCAAGGTTTCTCTCTCAATTGGAAAGGCTCATGGCAAATATGGTGATGTCTGCTTGCTTTCTCTCCAGGCTTCCTGTTTCATGAAGCTCCCCCAGGGGTGTATTCCTTCTTTATCTCCAAAGATCTCTGATTGTACAGGCTCTCATGGTTCTCATGGCTCTGCTGCTCTTTTTTCCAAAAATGTTTCCTCTTTTAAAAGATTCAGATAAACCAATCAAGACCTACCTGGAACGAGTGGAATCACATCTCCCTCTAATCAAAAGTAATACTCATAGGGTGGGCCTCGGTGACTCAGCAGGCAAGAATGCTTGCCTGCCATGCCAGAGGACCTGGGTTCAATTCCCAGTGCCTGCCCATGTAAAAAAATTTTAAAAATTAAAAAATTTAAAAAACTTAACACTCATAATTGGGTTAGTCACATCTCCATGGAGATAATCTAATCAATTTTCCAACATACAGTGCTGAATAGAGATGAAAAGAAATGGCTGCCTCCATCAGATAGATCAGGATTAAGACATGGCTTTCCTAGGGAACATAATCCTTGCAAACCAACACTTGGTTGTGTGGATTGGCAGAGAGGAAAAAGAAATGGAAGCTGTGGTTAGCTGTGACTGCAAGGCTTGGCAGGTGAGGTTCTGTGTTCTTACTTCTCTTTGTTTCTCCAGCACCTAGCAGTACCTGGCATGCAACTAGTTCTCAATAAATTGTTGATAAAGAAATGCTTGGTGCTATGTGAAAGGTCAAGAACACCTTTCCCAGCATCTGCCTTTGGAAGCTTTTTTATAGAAAAGGGTTTGATGAACTTCAGCCTTAATTCCAAACTTGGATAATTTTTCCTAATATTTTAAATTTATAATAGTAAGAGTTAATTGAGCTCTTAATTGTGCCAGGCACTGTTCTACATGTTGTGGATGCAGCGGTAAACAAAGCAAAGAAATATCTCTGCCCTTTGGAGCTCATATTCTAGTAGACAATGAGGGAAGATAGACAATAAACAAAAAATATTAATAATAATTACAAATACACATTATGTTTCTCACAATGTGGAGAAAATAAAAGAGGATAAGGAAATAGAGAGTGTTGAGGGAGATCCTATTTTAAATAGTGAGGTCAGAAAATATGGTGTTTTGAGTAAAGATCTGAAAGTGATAAGAGAATTAACTAGGTGATATATGAAGGAAGAAATCTTGGCAGAAGAAATAGTACATTCTAAGGCCCTATAGTGTCTTGTCTGCAGGTTGGCAAAAGGTAGAAGGTTACATAGCCAAATATATATAAAAGAAGTAGAATAACGGAAGGGGAGAGTAGTGGATGAGAAGTTCATTGAAAGAACCTCTGCTTTTATTCTATTGAAGGATTTTGAGCAGGGGAGTGAGATGATCTGACTACTTTACACTCTTTTTTTTTTTTTTCTCATGGGCAGGCACTTAGAATCAACCCAGGTCTCCAGCATGGCAGGCGAGAATTCTGCCACTGAGTCACCTTTGTATTGCCTCTGACTGCTTTTTTTTTTTTTTTCCCCTCTGGCACATAGTATTTATCATATGACACCCACAGCTCTCAACTCAGATCAAAATACAGGTAGACCCCATCATATGATGGAAACAGGAACAGCCAACCAATTTGAAATTGGACACTGATGTAGGAATATTTGATCAGCAAATACTAGGTATATAACTAAAGATGCATTTATTTGTAATACTCAAGAAAAGGGATCTAGGCAAGGTGATATTCAGTAGTTATTATCTGTAGAATATACAGTTGCTATTAAAGACCTTTCTCTTTGGAAAAGAAGATATCTTTCCTATCTCTTTATCATTCATCAAGGGGTGTGCCCAGGAAATGCTTAAAATATAATTCTTGTAGGGTAATTTAGAATACCTCAGAATAAGAATATTGTTTCCTTATTTATCTACAGGTCCTTCTTCTGAATGCTCGTTTTATCAGACATGTTTTTCTCTGATGTATACAATGTACATAAAAATAGAATTATCTATGGAAACTACCAATATGTTAAAGATTTCACATGCAATACCCCAACTGTTTTTTAAAAGCTTCCCTCTGGCTCCTGAGTTGAGCAGAACTATAACAGAATAAGATAAGAATCAAGTAAACCATTTGCAGATAATTTAGGCTAGAGAAGATGGTACCTGAGACAAAGCTGAAACAATATAGATGGTGAAAGTGGTCAGATTCCGGGTTTATTTTGAAGGTAGGGCTTACAGGATTGGCCAATATTTGCATGGGGGTATGAGGAAAGGAGAGGAACCAAGAACGACTCCATGGCTTTTTTAGGGGGGAGGTGGGAGGTAGGAGTGCCTGGGCCAGGAATCAAACCTGGGTCCGCATGGCAGACAAGCGTTCTATCACTCAACCATGGTGCACCCTATAATAGCTCCTACTGCTAATAAAGTAAGTTCTTCCTTGATCTACTTTAGAATTATTTTGGTATTTCTTTGCCCTTTGCTCTTTATTTTGCAATCAATTTAAAATCCCACAAAATAGCTGGTTAGGATTTTGATAAGAATTGCATTGAATGTATGACAAATTTGGGAGAAATTACATTTTTTCAGTGTTTAAATAATTTTAAATGAATTTATTTAAAAGGAAGATTATAAAATTTAACATTAAGAAAGATAAAAAAGACTCACAGGATTTAAACTGACAAATACAAAAATGATTGGCAATAAACAATGTGAAAATACATATCCCAGTCCCCAAACAGAACACAATTTAAGAAGAGCAATTATAAAACTTTTGTGTCATAAGTGTATTTCCCTTATAATTCTTAAGAACTTTTCTAAACATTGTAATTGTATGAAATACAAGAAACCAAATTCACCAAGTGCTATCAATAAAAAATGATTTTAAATTTATTGTTTGCCCTTTTCTGTTAACCACAGTTTTTTTTAGTCCCAAGTTTTGTTTGAACTTTTTCTTTGCCATAATGGTCCAACTTTCTTGAGTTTATTGACTTTACCCTTTTCTGTACACAACACTGGGTTTTGGTCCCATGTTTTACTTCACCAAAGTAGTTTTTTCACTCCTAATTCCTTTCACAACACAGTAGTAAGAAAGAGGCTAACCAGTCATTCCATAACAATGTGAAGGAAGGCTGTAGAGTGACCCAAACCATCAGTGAACATAATATCCTTCTGAAAAGGAAAGGATTAAGTGCACAATTAAGAGACCTACTGCTGCACTAATAAAACAACTGGAGGAGAAACCTCAAAACAAGAAGAGATTAAGTTCAATGCCAACATGATATTGATATGTGTGAGGTCAGCTGAGGATATGTCTGTCAAACTCAACTGAGCCCAATGCATAGGTGGGGACCCTGAGGCAGGCCAGATGGTTCACTGTGAATTCCAGCTAGATCTAGATGACATTTAAAATGACGATAGTACAGTTTGATGAGAAATTTCTGTTCACCACAAACTAGTTATCTTTGAACCGGTCTTTCTTTTCAAACCCAATGATCAAACAATTTCTCGTCTCTTAGATGACATGCCCAGTAAGAACTATTCATGAAGGGTGACATCACCATTAATACTGGCATCCAAACTCTGATACAAATTGATAAGGTCCTGAGTTAGTAAACAGAGTAGAAGCTGTTTCTGGTCATATTGACCAATTTCTGAGAACTATATTAGCCACATTCATGTAGGTGAAACCCATCTACAATATACAAATGGCAGACGAGAAACTTAAAAAAGGATAGGATCATTAAATTGCATAATTGGAAACATGATTCCACCATTTCAGATAGATATCTTTGCTCAGAGACTTCCACCAAAGTACTGAAGGGCCTGATGCATAGGCTCATCACTTACTAGCGAACAAAAATCTAGAAGGACAAGAATGGTTTAGTCTGTGAACCACTCAGTCAGAAAGGCCTGATCCCAAGTGCCCTATTTGTTTGCCTATATGACAGCCTGCTAGCAATAGATAATCCTTCCAAATTATCAGAACTTGTTATGAAATCTCTTCAGTGGTTTGACTACTCTTTCATACCACCAACAATATTAATCTAGACAGGATTCTCCTGGCTACTCCCTTTCTTAAAAAGTTCTCCTCCAAAGAGAAATAGAGCAATACCTATGTGAGAACAAGGACCCAAAAGATCCTGCTGCACTCTATGCTGCACACACTCTGACAACAAGAAAGAGTGAGAGCCAGAGGTTCATCTCTGCCAGACGATGATGTACCGCATGGATCTCTGTGATAAGGAGACAGAAAAGGAAGCATGAGCATCTTAAATAGATGAAAAAGACTACATTGACGGACTTCTTAGCTGGGCTTTTAAAAAGATGACTGGGTCCAAAGAAAACACTAAAGAGAGCTTAGCAGAGCTGTACTAATTTAAATAGAAATAATCAGATGCCAACTGCAAACATGGGAATGGACCATTTTCTAAATCACAGCATGAATTCATCTCTTTAGACATGTGGTAAGTAGCTGAAGTCTGCTTTTATAACTACTTTCACTGTATTAGGCAAAAGATTTATCTTTCTTATCTTTGGTCCTTAGACCTGATATAAGTTCCTTCAATTTTTCTATATGTTAAATTATACAACAATTTTTTAAAATCAGTATCATTAACAATAAAAGTGTAGCATAAACATGGAGTTGCTTATGTTGTTGTTTTTACACACATAAAATACCAACATCTCCCATATGTATTTTATTTTAGACTATACAAAGGTCTTAGAAAGAATTAGTCATAATTATCCTAAAATGTCACAATGTAATTTTAAGGCTGAATGAGATGCAGTAAAGCCTGGGTATTATATGTTAAGGGAAAAAGCCTAGACCAACATTTTGAACATTGATCTATTAAATATACATTAAATTTCAGTGACCAGAACATAATCTAATCATTATCTATTTCATTTCTTTTACTAATAAAGAAACTTATAACTAACCAAGTTAATTTAAAAATAAAAAATTTCTAATAGGACAAGCAAAATGAGGCTGTTTATACAGCTACAAAGCATAATTTGGAAGTTGAGCCTAGTAAAACGTTCTAAAAGAATGACAGCATAATTTATCATCAGTTATTCTATATGATTTAAAGAATTTTCCTTCCCATACACCCCCCAAAACATTATCACTTAAGATGTTCCAACCATTACCAAAAATATATATATATATAAACAAAACCCCTCCGGGCTTAATTTGTGGTGACCGACATACAGTCCAATATTAATACATAACTGCCTTTCTGCCCTTCCCCTCATGCTTCAAAAGAAGTGATTTAAATTACACAAATTCTATAAGCGCTTCTGCCTGGGCATGGGTATCATGCAAAGTTGCTACCTTATGTAGCACCTTGTTCTAGTTTGCTAGCTGCTGGAATGCAATATACCAGAAATGGAATGGCTTTTAAAAAGGGGAATTTAATAAGTTGCTAGTTTACAGTTCTAATGCTGAGAAAATGTCCCAATTAAAACAAGTCTATAGAAATGTCCAATCAAAGGCATCCAGGGAAACATACCTTCGTTGAAGAAACTGATGAAGTTCAGGGTTTCTCTCTCAAGTGAAAAGGCACATGGTGAACAAGGTCACAGTTTCTCTCTCGGCATCATCTGCTAGCTTTCTCTCCTGGCTTCATGAAGCTCCTCAGGAGGCATTTTCCTTCTTCATCTCCAAAACGCAGGCTGATAGACTCTCTGCTTCATGGTGCTGCAGTATTCTCTGCTCTCTCTGAATCTCCTTTATTCTCCAAAATGTTTCCTCTTTTATAGAACTCCAGAAACTAATCAAGACCCACTCAAATGGGTGGAACTGGGTCACCTAATCCAGTTTAACAACCACTCTTGATCAAATCACATCTCCAGGGAGATGATCTAATTACAATTTCAAACATACAATGCTGAATAGGGATTAGAAGAAACGGCTGCCTTTACAAATGGGATTAGGATTAAAACATGGCTCTTCTAGGGTACGTACATCCTTTCAAACCACACACACCTGTTCTCCAGAGTCTTCAAGCATTAAGTGGTTCAGTGAGAGATTTTGACCTATTGGTAGTCTCAGGTTTTCTCAGCTGGGACTCCTGTCATTTTTCACAAAGTATAGTGAAAAAGTCAACGAGAAACCTAAAGCTTGCCAAAAATCCAAACACAATTGCAACAATTTCAGCTGAGCTCTTGTCAAGTGTGGCAACAAAAATGATGGATGCCAACAAAAACGCACACTCTGTTCCAAAGTAATATAAAAATCTGATGATTTTACGTTTACATCATCGACTCTGTCATAGACTGGAGTACAATACACAATCACTATAAGGAGACTGAGAAGGAAGTCACTGCAGCTTACAAATTCAAAAAAGTAAAGTCCTCCACACAAAGTACATTGTGATACAACTTCCTCACAGATGAAGGCCAGCAGAGACAGCAACAGCTGCGAGCCTTTGAGGGCGAACCGATGCCATGAGAACCGACTCCGGGTGAAGTAGGAGGCAAGACCTCCGGGGGCACCCCTAGCGGGGCCCGGGTCCCCTCCTCAGTGGTGGGGCTTCATACCACTCAGTTCTCCATTCCCCAGGGGTTGGGAGCTCGACAGCTGCAGAGACAGCGTAGCCGACTTCACCAATTTCAGAAGAAATTCAGAAATTATATTTCATATTCTTGAGGTTTCCTCAAGCATATTTCCCCTTTCAATTGGGTCTTTTTCTTAATAACTCAAAAACGTTTTATAACGTGGTCTTTAAAATTATTACACATATTTTTTTTAGATTTATTCCCAGGAACTTCATGTTTTCTTATTGCTCTGGTAAATGATAAATTCTTATAACCGTATTTCACAACTATTTTGGTGATTAGCAGTACATTTGATCTTTGTGTGTTGATTTATCTGGTTGAATTCTCTAATTTCAATAATTTGCGAATTCTCCTGGTTTTCTATACTGATAGGCTGATTTGTTTCCAAATGAAGACAGTTTTGTTTTGTTTTGAATTTTCCAACCCTTATCCACACCCCATTTTTTTCCTTTTCCTGTACTAGTTGGGACCTCTAACACAATAGTGAATCAAAGCAAAGTGGTGATAGCAGGCGTCCTTGTTTTGGTCCTAATCTTAAAAGGAATGCTTTCGTCATTACACCCTTGTGCGATATGTGCTTGAGGTTTTTATACATTCCTTCTACTGTTTTAGATTAAGGAAGTTTCTTCAACTTCTAGCTTGCTACGAGGCTTTTTGAAAAAAAATTCTAATTAAAAAAACTGCAGTAAATTAGAAAGTACAATACAAAGACTTTCTTTATACTGAACAATTGAGCATAAGTTGACAAACTGATACCCTTTCATCTTCATATTCTTGGGGGTTTTCCCATAAAAAGGACATTCTCCTACATAATCACAATACGACCATTAAAATCAGTAACTTAACACTGACACATTTACTACTCTTCAATCCTCCGGCCCCAAGAGTGTCGTGCATAACAATAGGCTATAACTCAGAATCATGCATTTCATTTAAGTATCAGGTCTCTTTTTTCCCTTTGGTTCTGAATCAGTTCCTTGGTCTTTCTCGGATTCTCATGACATGGACACTTTTGAAGATTGTAGAGCAGTGATTTTGTAGAATACTTCTCAATTTGGTTTTGTCTGGGTCTTCCTCATGATTAGGTTTAGGTTTCAAATCTTTACCAGAAATAACACAGCAACAATCCCCTTTTCTTCTCACTGAATTCTATCAGATGACACATTACTGATGATGTTGACTTCGATCACTTTATTATGGGGATGTCTTCTTGGTAATTATTTTCTGGGTAGATTCTTGGAAATTACATGTGTCCTTCTCTTTACCAAACTTTAAATGCATTCATTCATTTATTTATATTAGCACAA
Source organism: Tamandua tetradactyla (assembly GCF_023851605.1). Taxonomy (NCBI): domain Eukaryota; kingdom Metazoa; phylum Chordata; class Mammalia; order Pilosa; family Myrmecophagidae; genus Tamandua; species Tamandua tetradactyla. The sequence continues at coordinate 175,628,733 of NC_135329.1, read as the reverse complement.
ACTCATGATTTCATATTCTGTTCAATGGATTGAAATCTGTGGCTAGGAGCCGGCAGGCACTCTCAGGACAGGATCTGGGCGGGAGGAGGTGCCCCGGCTAGCACCCTGAGACACTTCTGTCTCAGGCCGGGATGGTGGCTGGCCCCAGGTCGGCCCCTCACCACCCCCACCCTCACCCCGGAGAGCCGAGAGGGAGCCGCCACTGATGTCAACATTTAGCAAGCCAAAACAAGCACCATTACAAGACTACTTGCCAAAATTTAGCAACAGAGAGGTGAACATTAACGAAGAACTTAAGTTTAAAGAAGCCATGATAAAAGAACTGATGAAAAACACTTTCGGGAATGGTTTGTAAATCTTGGCTAAACATTTTAATCTTCTTCTGTGGATCAACAATCGGACATTTTTTCTTTTTAATGTTCTCAGCTATTGGTATTTTGTTGGAAGAACAAAATAATATCCAGCCTATTTTTCATAATGATTCTCGTGCTAGACATTCAAATGATAATGGACAGAATCACCTAGAAAGACAGATGAACTTCAGTTTAGATGCCAGGCAGCATAAAGATGAGGACACAGACATCAGTGAAAAACTCTATCAGAAGGATAAAATTCTTTGCTGGGTTATGACAGAACCTCAAAATTTAGAGAAAAAGGCCAAGCACGTCAAAGCTACATGGGCTCAAAGTTGTAATAAAGTTTTATTTATGAGTTCAGAAGAACATAAAGATTTCCTTACTGTGGGCTTAAACACCAAATAAGGCAGAGTCAACCATACTGGAACACAATTAAACCTTCTCATTATGCTTATGACCATTATTTAGAAGATGCTGATTGGTTTATGAAAGCAGATGATATGTCATACTGGACAATTTGAGATGGCTTCTTTCAAAATATGACCCTGAAAAATCCATTTACTTGAGAGATTTAAGCCCTATGTAAAGCAGGGCTACATGAGTGGAGGAACAGGATATATATTGAACAAGAACCCTTGAGATTTGTTGACGCATTTAAAATGGTCACATGTACACATGGTTCCTCCATCGAAGACTTAGCACTGGGGAAATGCATGGAAATTATAAACATAGAAGCAGAAGATTCCAGAGATACCACTGGAATAGAAACTTTTCAACCCTTTGTACAGAACGGCACTTAATCAAAGTTTATCTACCTAAAACCTTTTGGAACTGAGATTATAACTATTATCCTCCTGTAGAGAGCCCCAGATGTTCTTCTGATCTTGCAATTTCTTTTCATTATGTTGACCCTTTAACTATGTATGAATTAGAGTACCTTATTTATCACCTTTGCCCATATGTTATTTTTACAGATATCAATCTACTTCACCTGAGAATATATTAAAGGAAATAAGTGAAGCATACAAAAATGATGATCCAAAAGTAAAATTAGGAAACTCTTGAAAGAAAAAAATATGACTGAACATTTCTCCAAAATGTTTGCCTCTTAAAAGGCTCCAATAAGCTGATATACCTACTTCAAATAGGTGGGGTCACATCGTCATGGAAACAACCTAACCAAAAGGTCCCACCCAACAATAGGTCTGCACCCACAAAATTGGATTAAAAGAGCTTGGCTTTTCTGGGGTATATAACAGTTTCAAACCAGCATACCCGGTTAGACAAATATATGAGGCAACAGTTTCCAGACATTGAACTTCACTCAATGCAGGACAGTAAGCTTTAAAAGAGGAGAAATGAAAGAAGTGAGACCTATGATTACCCCAACTAACTGGCTGGAGAAAGAACAGAGGCAGAGCCTGGTAGCCTACTTGAATTGAGGAGGCTAATTCCAGGGAGGCCAAGGCAGCTAGAGTTTAGAAAGTTAAGTACCAGAGGGGAAAGAGCACACAGTGAAACTGCTCTAGGAATCTGCAAAGGGTCACCCTTGAATTTTCAGTTGAGTACTTGTTTTTTTGTCTGCCAAAGCTGTCAGAATGCAACACACCAGAGATGGATTGGCTTTTAATAAAAGGGGATTTATTTAGTTAAAAATTTATATTTCTTCAGAGGAAAGGCAGCTAACTTTTATCTGAGGTTCTCTCTTACATGGGAAGGCACAGGGCGACGTTTTCTAGCCTTCTGTACTGGCTTCTGGGTTCCAACAGCTTCCTGGGCAATTCCATTTTGTATCTCCAAATGTCCGGGCTGAACTTTGAGTGCTGAAATGAGGTATGCTGAACTTCTTGGGCTGTGCTGCATTGAGTTCTCTTTTGACCTCTCTCTTTTAAGCCTCCAGCTAATTAAATTAAACCTCTTCATTGCAGAAGGCATTTCCCTTGGCTGACTGCAGATATAATCAGCCATTGATGAATTTCACATGCTAATGACTGACGTCCACAGCAACAGAACTAGGCACCAACACCTAGAAAAGTTGACACCTGAACCTAACTCCCACAGTACTTACCAGTGCAAATGAATAAGGAAATTACCCAAGTCTGGAACCAAACAGAAATACCCGAGTTGAAGATCACAGTAACTGAAATGAAAGATACCCTAGAGGATTTCAACAGAAGATTGGTGCTAGCAGAAGAAAGAATCAGTGAACCAGAACACAAAAAAATTTAAATGATTTAGGCTAAGGAGCAGAAAATGAAAAAAGTCAATAGGGACTAAAAGTCCTGTGGGATACTATCAAGCAGTAATATACACCTTATGGTGGTCCCAGAACAACAACAACAACAAAAAAAAAAAACAGAAAGGGGTGGAAGGAAAATTAAAACAAATATTGGCAGAAAACTTCCCAAATTTAATGAAAGGCATGAACATTACACCTTCAGAAACCCAACAAATCCAAAACAAGATACACTTACCTAGACACATAGTAGTCAAAGTCCAAGAACAAGGACAGAGTTTTGAGAGCTACAAGAGAAAAGCAATGTGTTGTGTGCAAAGGAGCCCCAATAAGATTAAGGGCCAATTTCTCATCAGAAATCACAGAGGCTGGAAAGCACCAAGACAAAATATTGAAGGTGCTGAAATAAAAAAAATTGCCGGCCAAGGATTTTATATCTGCCAAAACTAGCTTTCAAAACTGATAGAGATATGACCTCACAGAAATAAAGGAGGTAATAACAGGATACTATGAACAACTTTACGCTAATAAATACAACAATTTAGATGAAATGGACGGGTTCCTGGAAAGACATGAACAACCAACTTTGACTCAAGAAGAAATAGATGACCTCAACAAACCAATTACAAGTAAAGAAATTGAATTAGTCATTCAAAAGCTTCCTAAAAAGAAAAGTCCAGGACCAGACGGCTTCACATGTGAATTCTATCAAACATTCCAGAAAGAATTAGTACCAACTCTCCTCAAACTCTTCAAAAAAATTGAAGTGGAGGGAAAGCTACCTAATTCGTTCTATGAAGCCAACATCACCCTCATACCAAAACCAGGCAAAGATATTACAAAAAAAGAAAACTACAGACCAATCTCTCTAATGAATACAGATGCAAAAATCCTCAATAAAATTCTAGCAAATCGTATCCAACAACACATTAAAAGAATTATACATCATGACCAAGTAGGATTCATCCCAGGTATGCAAGGATGGTTCAACATAAGAAAATCAATTAATGTAATACACCATATCAACAAATCAAAGCAGGAAAATCACATGATCATCTCAATTGATGCAGAGAAGGCATTTGACAAGATTCAACATCCTTTCCTGTTGAAAACACTTCAAAAGATAGGAATACAAGGGAACTTCCTTAAAATGATAGAGGGAATATATGAAAAACCCACAGCTAATATCATCCTCAATGGGGAAAAATTGAAAACTTTCCCCCTAAGATCAGGAACAAGACAAGGATGTCCACTATCACCACTATTATTCAACATTGTGTTGGAGGTTCTAACCAGAGCAATTAGACAAGAAAAAGAAACACAAGGCATCAAAATTGGAAAGGAAGAAGTAAAACTATCACTGTTTGCAGACGATATGATACTATATGTCGAAAACCCAGAAAAATCCACAACAAAACTACTAGAGCTAATAAATGAGTACAGCAAAGTAGCAGGTTACAAGATCAACATTCAAAAATCTGTAGCATTTCTATACACTAGTAATGAACAAGCTGAGGGGGACATCAAGAAACGAATCCCATTTACAATTGCAACTAAAAGAATAAAATACCTAGGAATAAATTTAACTAAAGAGACAAAAAACCTATATAAAAAAAACTACAAAAAACTGTTAAAAGAAATCACAGAAGACCTAAATAGATGGAAGGGCATACCGTGTTCATGGATTGGAAGACTAAATATAGTTAAGATGTCAATCCTACCTAAATTGATTTACAGATTCAATGCAATACCAATCAAAATCCCAACAACTTATTTTTTAGAAATAGAAAAACCAATAAGCAAATTTATCTGGAAGGGCAGGGTGCCCCGAATTGCTAAAAACATCTTGAGGAAAAAAAACGAAGCTGGAGGTCTTGCGCTGCCTGACTTTAAGGCATATTATGAAGCCACAGTGGTCAAAACAGCATGGTATTGGCATAAAGATAGATATATCGACCAATGGAATCGAATAGAGTGCTCAGATATAGACCCTCTCATCTATGGACATTTGATCTTTTTTTTTTTTTTTTTAAAGAGAGAGGGAGGAAGGGAAGGAAAGACAGAGAGAAGGAAGGAAGGATGGAAGGAAGGAAGGGAGGAAGAAAGGGAAACATCTTTAAACATTTTCTTGTTTTATTATATTTTGTTTGTTTGTTTATTTTTTACATGGGCTGGGGCCGGGAATCGAACCGGGGTCCTCCGGCATGGCAGGCAAGCACTCTTGCCCGCTGAGCCACCGCGGCCCGCCCTGGACATTTGATCTTTGATAAGGCAGTCAAGCCAACTCACCTGGGACAGAACAGTCTCTTCAATAAATGGTGCCTAGAGAACTGGATATCCATATGCAAAAGAATGAAAGAAGACCCATATCTCACACCCTATACAAAAGTTAACTCAAAATGGATCAAAGATCTAAACATTAGGTCTAAGACCATAAAACAGTTAGAGGAAAATGTAGGGAGATATCTTATGAAACTTACAATTGGAGGCGGTTTTATGGACCTTAAACCTAAAGCAAGAGCACTGAAGAAGGAAATAAATAAATGGGAGCTCCTCAAAATTAAACACTTTTGTGCATCAAAGAACTTCATCAAGAAAGTAGAAAGACAGCCTACACAATGGGAGACAATATTTGGAAATAACATATCAGATAAAGGTCTAGTATCCAGAATTTATAAAGAGATTGTTCAACTCAACAACAAAAAGACAGCCAACCCAATTACAAAATGGGAAAAAGACTTGAACAGACACCTATCAGATGAGGAAATACAAACAGCCAAAAGGCACATGAAGAGATGCTCAATGTCCCTGGCCATTAGAGAAATGCAAATCAAAACCACAATGAGATATCATCTCACACCCACCAGAATGGCCATTATCAACAAAACAGAAAATGACAAGTGCTGGAGAGGATGCGGTGAAAGAGGCACACTTATCCACTGTTGGTGGGAATGTCAAATGGTGCAACCACTGTGGAAGGCAGTTTGGCGGTTCCTCAAAAAGCTGAATATAGAATTGCCATACGACCCAGCAATACCATTGCTGGGAATCTACTCAAAGGACTTAAGGGCAAAGACACAAACGGACATTTGCACACCAATGTTTATAGCAGCGTTATTTACAATTGCAAAGAGATGGAAACAGCCAAAATGTCCATCAACAGACGAGTGGCTAAACAAACTGTGGTATATACATACGATGGAATATTATGCAGCTTTAAGACAGGATAAACTTATGAAGCATGTAATAACATGGATGGACCTAGAGAACATTATGCTGAGTGAGTCTAGCAAAAAACTAAAAGACAAATACTGTATGGTCCCACTGATGTGAACCGACATTCGAGAATAAACTTGGAATATGTCATTGGTAACAGAGTCCAGCAGGAGTTAGAAACAGGGTAAGATAATGGGTAATTGGAGCTGAAGGGATACAGATTGTGCAGCAGGACTAGATACAAAAACTCTAAAATGGACAACACAACAATACCTAATTGTAAAGTAATCATGTTAAAACACTGAATGAGCTATAGGTTTTTTTTTGTTGTTGTTGTTGTTGTTTTGTTTTTTGTTTGTTTTTGTCTGTTGGTTGTTTTGGTTTTTTTTTTACTATTATTATTACTTTTATTTTTTTTCTCTATATTAACATTCTATATCTTTTTCTGTTGCGTTGCTAGTTCTTCTAAACCGATGCAAATGTACTAAGAAACGATGATCATGCATCTATGTGATGATGTTAAGAATTACTGATTGCATATGTAGAATGGTATGATTTCTAAATGTTGGGTTAATTTCTTTTTTTCTTTTTTCTGTTAATTAATAATAAAAAAAACTGATAGAGATATTAAGAAATTCCCAGATTAAAAAAAAAATGTGGAAATTTGTCACCACTAGACATTTCTTACTAGAAATGCTAGTGAGAGATCTTCAGCCTGAAAGGAAAGAATACAAGACAGTGGATCAAAGCAGCATAATGAAATAAATCCCTCCAATAAAGATAACTGTGACGGCTAAGTTCATGTGTAACTTGGCTAACTTATGGTGTCCAGTTGTTTGGTCAAGCAAGCACTGGCCTGATTGTTACTGTAAGGATATTTCATGGATTTAAATCATTAGTCAGTAGATTTCATTTATAGCTGATTACAACTACAACCAACAAAGGAGATTGCCTTCCTTTGAGAAATCTTATCCAATCAACTGAAGACTTTAAAGAGAGAACTGATGATTTCAGCAATAACGAAGAAGAATTTCTCTCTCTACTTCAGTAGCCAGCTTCTCCTGGGGAATTTATTGAAACCTACATTGGCATTCCCAAGTTGGGCCTGCCCTGTGGAGTTTGGACTTACCAATCCTCATGATTGTATGAGTCAATTCCTATAAGAAATATCCTAATATTTGCATATACTCATATATACATACAAATATTCTGTCAGTTCTGTTTCCCTCTGGAGAATCATCACTAATACAGATTTTGGTTCTGAGAGTGGTCCTTAAGAAATAGAATCTTTAAAAAACAAAGAAACAAAAATATATGTATATACTTTTTCTTTTTTTTTTGGCTTGGGCAGGCACCGAGAATCAAATCCAGGTCTCCAGCATGGGAGGCAAGAACTCTGTCACTGCGCCACCATCGCCTACCCTAAAAAAATATTTTTATTGATAATCTTCACACATGTACAGTCCATACATGTTGTACAATCAATGACTCCCAAGATCATCACATAATTGTGTATTCATCACCAGGATACTTTTTAGAACACTTGCATCACTACAGAAAAATAAATAAAAAGAAAAAAGAAAAAACTCATACATCCCATATCCCTTGCTCCTCCCTCTTATTGGCCACTAGTATTTCAATATACCAAATTTATCTGATCCCTTATCCCCCCTATGATTTATTTATTTTTATCCTTATTTTTTTACTCATCTGTCCAAACCCTGGGTAAAAGGAGCATCAGACACAAGGTTTTTACAATCAGTCACATTGTAAACATTATACCATTATACAATCATCTTCAAGAATCAAGGCTACTGGAACACAGCTCAACTGTTTCAGGTACTTTCCTCCAGTCACCCCAATATATCACACATGAAAAAGGGATATCTATATAATGCATAAGAATAACCTCCAAGATAAACTCTTGACTCGGTTTGAAATCTCTCAGAAGATACTAACGAGAATATCAGGAATTCTCCAAATGGGGAAGTTGAATATTTCCTCCTTTCTCCCCAGTCCCCCAAGGGGACTCTGCAAGTACTTCTTTATTCACTGCCCAAATTACTCTGGGATATGTTGGGGCATCACACTAACCTGGACAAACCAACAAGATCCATGCCATATTCAAGATTTCACGTACTTATGGTGTTCAACTAAACTGAACAAGTTAAAGGGCTCTAACAGTTTTTTTGGGTTGTTGGCTGACGTATGGACCAAAAGTTGGCCTTCATTACCTGAAGCTGAAATGCCAAAATTTCCCTGGTATAATGTAGATGAAGGGACCCAAAGGCTTAGAGAGATTGGAATGTTAGAGTGGGTTTTATCAGGTCAGAACTGTTCATCCAGGCAAGGAATGTCCAGAGGACACACCTTACGCTAGGACTGTCAGGAATGAATTTGTGGGAGCAGCAACATCATCCCTTAAAAATCTGTGGTTGTCCTTCTTGGTTAAGTCAGATATTACTGTAGGAACTGTTGCCACTGCCCTTGGGTCTTTAAGCACAAGGAGGTAATCGGATCCCAGGTTGGCAAGAAACAAGTAACAGTAATAGCCAAAGACAAGGTAGGCCTGGCTAGTAGATCATGGGGTACCTAGAAGTAAAATAGATGGGCAGTCTACTAAATTCGTACTTGGTCTGTACAAGCAAAAAAGTTCTAGGCCAAGTTAACAAAACTCTAATTTGAATCATAAAAACAGAATCATGACCCATCAATCAATTCCTAGACCTGAGACAGTTTACAGACCCTGAGCACTGTGAATGAAGGGAGGGCCAATTCCCTTGGGGAACGACCCTGTTACACACCAAAATTATGTTAGCTTTCCCCAAAGGAAAAGAAAATGATCAGACATTTCATGTATTATCAAATACTACCTCTAAAATAACATTAATTCCAGGATACTCAAAATGTCACTGTGGTCCACCAGTCAGAGTAGGAGCTCATGGGGATCAAGTGATCAATGGTATTTTAGCTCAGGTCCAATTCACAGTGAGTCCAGTGGTTCATCAACCCAGTTTTTTTGTTATTTCCTCAGTTCCAGAATGCATAATTGGAATAGGCATATTCAGTAACTGGCAGAGTCCCCAAATTAGTTCCCTGGCTTATGGAATGGAGGCTATTATAGAAGGAAAGGCCAAATGGAAGCCACTAGAACTGCTCCTTCCTAGGAAAATAATAAATCAAAAGCAATATCACATTCCTGGAGGGCCTTCCATCTCAATGAAACCCCCAGATGTCCAGTGGCATGGGACATATTGAGGTGAGGGATAAGCTGTTGCAACTGGCCCCTGCTACAAGAAAAAAGAGGCACAAAGCCTCTTTGGATATTGGAGGCAATATATTCTTCATTTTGGTGTGCAAGTCTGGCGATTTACCAAGTCACCTGAAAAGCTGCTAGCTTTTAGTAGGGACCAGAACAAAAGGAGGTTGTACAGCTGGTTCAGGATACTGTCCTCTGCAGATAACTATTCTTCTTTTGAGAAGTAGCTTTTGACCTGCTACTGAGCAATAATAGGGTCCAACAAGGTGCTATTAAAGTTTCATGAATTTGAAAGTTGGGAATTTCAGTCAGATTTGCTATATAAAGCTTGAGCCTGAATTGTAATATGCCCTTATATGAAATACATCTTAAAAGAAATATCCATATTTTCACCGCCTCAATCAACCTTGAACAATAACTGCTAGTACTACTAGTACCACTTCTGGATTTTTAGTGGGGCACTTTTGTAGAAATCAATCTGAATGAAGTATTTTTGGACATCTTTTGTATTACTACAACAATTTTTTTTTTAATACTGAATGCTTCATAAATTTCCATGTCATACTTGTGCAGGGGCCATGCTAATCTTCTCTGTATCATTCCAGTTTTAGTATATGTGCTGCTGAAGTGAGCACTACAACAATTTTTATTGTTGAATTGTTTAATTCTACTGTTAATAAAATATTAACCTCCCACATACATGAATTTCTGTTCATATTTCTCTTCATTAAAAGCACTTAGACACACTCCTGCTGTATAAACCATACTTAAATGTCTATTTAGAGTCTCTGCATTGTGGCCTATGTGTACAACCCTAAAATAAACCAGAATAGGTGGTGCAGTGTTAGTAGTCCCAAAGGAGGCTAATATCAAAGAAGTTCTGGAACACAACTTTTTTTTTTTATTTTGGTGAACAACTGGACCTAAGATGGTGTGGTAGAAGAGATGTGAGAAAATAAAGATGAAAATGCCTGGTATTAGACTCAAGGAGTTAACAAACTCGAGGAAAGACAACAGTCAAGCAAGGCAGAATGAGACAAACCATAAATTAAGTCTAAACATCATGCTGAGGGCTGGAAGAGGTGGGACTTACTATATTTGTGGCAGGAATTAGGTTCTAGTAGGAAAGATGGAGTGAAAAGTTACATGTGAAATCAGAAAGAAAAAAAAAGCCTTAGGCTTCAAGCAATTGCTAGATGTTGAGCTACAGAATTCTTAGGGCACTGCTACTAAAGCCTCTCTAGTTCCTGGTTTAGGAAACAGGTACAGCAACATCTCCTAAGGTCAGGGGGACCCTAGGACCCTGACCATAGGGGAGAATGCTTCCTATTACTCTACAAGATCAGGGCAACTGTACTCCGTTGTCCACATAGTCAGACCACCACTCAAGGTGGCCAGTCTGCCATGTAAATACACTTCATTTCTATGCAGAGTTTACATATGAAAGCCACCTTGTTATTTTAGACTTTGTCAGTTTTTAGAATTCTGCATTTTTTTGTGTCCTTTATTACCCTTAACAAGAATAATTAAATAGACTTTAAAGATAATGGAAGGGGGAAAGGAATGAGACAAGTATGACAAATGCTTACAGGTAGATAAAAAGGGGAAGAGATTGATACATGAATTGGGTAAAATTATCTGGTTTGACCAACATGGAGATTTCTAATTTAAAAGAGAAGTTTACAACAGCATCTAAAAGAATAAAATATCTAGGAGTAAATTTAGTCAAGGAGATAAAAAACATGTACATGAAAACTACAAGACACTGCTGAAAGAAATGAAAGAAGACCTACATAAATGGCTTGGCATCTTGTATTTATGGATTAGAAGACTTAATATTGTTAAGATGTCAATAACACCCAAAGAGATTTAGAGCTTTGACACAATTCTAATAAACATTCCAATAGCCTTTTTTGAAGAAATGGAAAAGCTAACAATCAAACAAGATGAAAGAGTTAGGGGTCCCAAACAGTCAAACACCTGAAAAATAGATGAGGAAAGTTGGAGGAATTATACTTTCCAGCTTCAAAACTTATTACAAAATTACAGGAATCAAAACAGTGTGGTACTGGCATAAGGATGCCATCAAAAGCCTAGAAATCAACCCACACATTTATGGCCAGTTGATTTTCAACAAGGGTACCAAGTACATTAAATATATAAAAAATAGTCTCATCAATAAGTGTTTCTAGGAAAACTGGCTGTCCATATGCAAAAAATGAGGATGGACAACCACCACACACACGTACAAAAATTAACTCAAAATGGATAAGGGACCTAAATATAAAAGCTAAAACCTTAAAACTCTTAGATGAAAATATGGAGGAAAATCTTTATGACCTTGGATTTGGCAATGGTTTTTAGACATGACACCAGGAACACAACAACAAAATTAAAAATTAAGGAAATTGGACTTATACAAAATTTAAAACATTTGAGCATTAAAGAACATTATTAAGAAAGTGAATAAGTGACTAGAAATATATAAAGAATTTCTAAAACTCAACAACAAAAGGACAAACAATCCAATTAAAACATGGATCAAATACCTGAATAGACATTTCTCCAAAGAAGATATACAAATGACCAAAAAGCACATGAAAAAATGTTCAACGTCATTAATCATTAGAGAAATGCAAATCAAAACCATAATAAGATATCACTTCACACCCATTAGGATGACTATTATAAAAAACTGGAAAATAGGAAGTGTTGGTGAGGACATAGGGAAGTTTAAACTCTCATGAATTATTGGTGGGATTGTAAAATGGTGCAGCCACTATGGAAAACATTTTGGCAGTTCTTCACAAATTGAAAAATTAGAGTTAATGTAAGACACAACAATTCCACTCTTAGGTTCATCACAGCACTATTCACAATAGCCAAAAGGTAGGGACAACCCAAGCATACACCAACAGATGAATGGGTAAGCAAAATGTGGTGTATATATACATACATATATAGTGGTATATTATACAGCTGTAAAATGGAATGATGCTCTGATACATGCTGAACATGGATGAAACCTGCAAACATCATATTGAGTGAAATAAGTGAGACACAAAAGGACAAGTATTGTATGATTCCACCTATATAAAATATCTAGAATAAGCAAATTGATAGAAATAGAAAGTAGATTAGAGGTTACCAGGGATTAGGTGGTGTTGTGAAGGGAAGATTGCGGGGAGAATGAAGAGCTATTGCTTAATTGATAAAAAGTTTCTGTTTGAGGTGCTGAAAATGTTTTGATATTGATGGTTGTGCTGGCTTGAAAGTATTATGTATCTCAGAAAAGTCATGTTTTAATTCTAATTTAATCTTGTGGGGGAGCAATTTCTTTTAATCCTCATTCAATATTGTAGGTGGAAACTTTTGATTTGATTATCTCCATGGAGATGTGGCATGTCCAGTTGTGGGTGTGATTTTTGATAAGATGGAGATGTGACTCCACCCATTCCAGGTGAGCCTTGATTAGTTTGCTAGAATCCTTTAAAAGAGGAAACATTTTGTGTTTTTTTCTTCCATTCCACTTACATAGTCAGTAATTCACAATATCATCACATAGCTGTATATTCATCATCATGATCATTTCTTAGAACATTTGCATCAATTCAGAAAAAGAAATAAAAAGAAAAAAGAAAAAAATTCATACATAACCTACCCCTTACCCCCCCTTTCACTGATCACTAGCATTTCAATCTAAGTTTAACATTTGTTCCCCCTATTATTTATTTTTATTCCATATGTTTTACTCGTCTGTTGATAAGGTAGATAAAAGGAGCATCAGACACAAGGTTTTTACAATCACACAGTCACAATGTGAAAGCTATATCATTATACAATCATCTTTAAGAAACATGGCTACTGGAACACAGCTCTAACTTTCAGGCAGTTCCCTCCAGCCTCTCCATTACATCTTTTTTTTTTACATTGGCAGGTACCGGCAATCGAACCCGGGTCCTCTGGCATGGCAGGCAAGCATTCTTGCCTGCTGAGCCACCATGGCCTGCCCTCTCCATTACATCTTGACTAATAAGGTGATATCTACTTAATGTGTAAGAATAACCTCCAGGATAACCTCTCGACTCTGTTTGGAATCTCTCAGCCATTGACACTGTCTCATTTCACTCTTCCCCCTTTTGGTCAAGAAGGTTTTCTCAATCCCTTGACACTGAGTCTCAGCTCATTCTAGGAGTTTTCTCAATCCCTTGATGCTGAATCTCAGCTCATTGTAGGATTTCTGTCCCACGTTGCCAGGAAGGTCCACACCCCTGGGAGTCATGTTCCACGTAGAGAAGGGGAGGGCAGTGAGTTTGCTTGTTGCATTGGCTGGAGAGAGAGGCCACAACTGAGCAACAAAAGAGTTTCTAAAATAGGAAACACTTTGGAGCAAGTTCAGAAATGACAGAGCCAATAGAAACTTCAGAAGAGAGCTGACACAGATGCTGACACTTGGAGGACAGAGACACGGATGTTTGGAGATGCTTGGAGCCCAGCAGACATTGCCATGAGACGTTAAGCAAGCCAGAATCTGGAGAGAGCCAAGGGAAGCCAAGAGATGAAAGCTAGCTCCAAAGAAGCAAAGTAGGGAACCCCCACAGAAACAGAAGATGAAAGCAATGGAGCCCAGGAGCAAGGGACCAGCAGATGCTAGCCATACGACTTCCCAACTGACAGAAGGGTTCCTGACCCATCGACCTTCCTTGAACTAAGGTATCCTTCTCCAGATGCCTTAGTTTGGTCATTTTTGTAGGTGTGGAACTGTAAACTTGTAATTTATTAAATTCCCCTTTTTAAAAGCTGTTACAGTTCTGGTATATTGCATACTGGCAGCTTGCAAACTAACACAATGGAGGTGATGGTAATATAACACTGACAATTAATACCATCAGGTAGTTAACACCACTGAATTATACACTTAAAAATGGCTAAAATGGAAAATTTTGTTATCTATATATGTTATCACAATAAAAAATTTTAAAAACAACAAGCAATCCTAATAAGTTTGGCAGGTCAATTCCATCCTCCGTGTTCAATAAATATTATTTCAAACCTTTATAAAAGAGAAAGAGAGCAAAGGGAAAAGAACATGAGATAGAAAAATGATACATGAAACTTTTTAAAAACCTGCTGACTGTGTTCTTAATTCCTCAGTTATCTTTTCATTTATTTCCTTTTTAAAGGGTTAATTTTTAAGTGTTTAAGTAAAATGGGAATTCATAGCCCTCATAAAAACTGATTTAAAATCTACTGAGTAATTCTTCTAAACATTTTCAATTCAATTCAGCAAATATTTACTAAGGGTTCCTCTTCACGTAGCACTGTGGAAGAAAAAAAGTTCAACTGTGTATAAGTAATTTAAATGGGAATTTATACTCAGTATAAGAATTATGATAAAGTCTGTTAAATAACTAAATCAAGTACAAATAAAATCAAACATTTATTGATAATTTACCACATACAAGACACTGTAAAATGAAAAATAAGGCAATATTTTTAAGAATTTATAACATGGTGGAAGAGAATAAGGCAAGTATTAAAATGCCTAAGTTACAAATAGGGCAAGATACGTTTTATTAGGAGGCTACAAAGATCTCTGCAGTCTGCAGGGGGAAAGATCATTGCAAGAATCAAATCTCCTCCCTGATTCAAACTACAATTTCAGGTTTATGTTTCTTGGGGAAATGTTTGGCATGTGAACAAAATGTCTCTGGTGCCTGCCAAGTAGTGAGAAGCTCCACTATTGGTCAGCCTCAGGAAAAAAATAATAACATCTTACACTAGAATGTAAGCACTAAGAGGTGAGAAATTGTCTGTCTTGTTCATAAATAAATCTTAAGTGCCATGAATATTGTCTGGCATGTATGAGATGCTCAATAAATACTTGTTAATCAAATGAATAGAATTCAAAGAAATAAAGCTGAGACACCTGCATCTGTTCTAGTTGCAATCCCATGGAGCTTCTTTATGAGGAACTTGGAGGGAGGTTGGGCAAGCATACCCCATATTTGCACATAGTAGTTTCTGTTCCCCTTATTTTGACAAAACAAAACAAACTTACCAATGCGTTAAAGAGAGATGTTTTCTGGGAGTTTTTTTTTTTTTTTTTTTTTTTTTTTTTATGCAATGGTCATGGAATAATTGGTTGCATTTAGCATAAGCTAGTCTTGACTTTTGATGGTCAGTATTTTTATCACCAACTGAACAAAGCGGGGAAGGTTATGTAACATATATCAAAAAGCTTAGGCCTAAGTCATGCTGATATCTTTGCTGATTGGATTGTGGACGTGCCTTCCAATCCTGGAACTGGTGCCCAGGTCACTATCACACAGCTTTTATAAATGATCTCAGTTTTCTGATAGGCAATTGGAATCCATGAAGCCTCTTAGACAATGGAAAATATGCGAATCTTCCAAAACCTTTAGTCCCTCTAAAACTTTTATAGATTCATAAAATGACTTGTTAATCTGCTAGCCATATGACTTCCCAGCTGACAGAAGTGTTTCTGATCTATCGACCTCCATTGAATTAAGGTACCCTTCTCTAGATGCCTTAGTTTGGTCATTTTTATAGGCATTTTCATCACCTCATTTTTAATTTTAGGTCTCTAATTATGAATTCATTGATTCAACAGACACTTTCTAAACATCTTTTACACATGCTCCTGTCTTCAAGAAGGCCATGGTCTAATGGGGGAGTTAGACAAACAGATAAATTATTACAGGATCTGTTGATAAGTGCTATAACAGAAATATGTACAGGGTTTAAGGTTGTAAAATCTCTCTTTCATCATCTAAGATTACTTATAAATACAGAAATATTAGAATTTATAATTGGTAATGCAGACCAAATGTAAGGAAGCATTTATAACTAATGATTAAGAAATTAATACCTTGAGTTAAATCTCCATATTATTAAACATATTTTTAATATTTTTTTCATGAAATATAATATATACACAAAAAAGCTATAAAATCCAAAGTACATTTTAACAAGTAGTTATAGAACAGATTTCAGAGTTTGGTATGGGTTAAAGTTCCATAATTTTAGTTTTTCCTTTTAGGTTTTCCAGGGCATTGGAGACTAAAAGAAACATCAATATAATGATTCAGCATTTATACTCATTTGTTAAATTCAATCTTCTCTATTATAGCTTCTCTTATCTTTTGATCCTTCTTTCAACCTTTAGGGATATTTGGGCTATGCCAATTCTAACTTTTTTCATGTTGGAAACGGCTGTTGATAACATGGGATAAGGGGATAGAACTAGTTGATATTCTTGGAGAGGCTAGCTGCTTTGGGTTTTAGGACTTACCTGACCTAGGAGGTTGGGGGTTCTGGAAAGTAATCACAGTGCATGAAACTTTTGTAGAATCTCAGATAGAGCCCTAGGTGGTCTGTAGGGTTGACAGGAATGGTTTTGGTTGGGGTTTGGCAAACCATGGTAAATAGCAATAAGTAGCTGAAGCTTGCAGAAGAGTATCCTCCAGCATAGCCTCTGGACTCTATTTGAACTCTCTCAGCTGCTCATATTGTATTTTGTTACATTTCTTTTCCCCCTTTTTGTCAGGAAGGCATTGTTGATCCCACAGTGCCAGGACCAGGCTCATCCCTGGGCTTCATGTCCCATGTTACTAGGGCTTTCACACTTGGTATTAAACATTAATTGTGGCATGTTTCCATGTTGGCAATTATTTAGAATCTACAGGTGGAGTTTGATCCTTAATTTATATTTCACTAGAAAGTCTGGTCTGAATATAAGATCTAGTTTTTAGCCTTATATCTGTATTGAACTCTCATGCTATTGTATTATGTTACTATCGTGTGGGATTCCCAGGTCCAGGTGATCCTGCTGCCTGTGAACCTGATTCTTCCTCAGTAAGATGACTCCATCTGCACTGACTCAGGCACTATTTATTTTTAGGACAGTTATTGCTATGGCTACAGTGAACCACAGAGCTGGCCTTTGGCACTATGTGCTTGAACAGTTAGTATGTCACATGGAAATTTTGTAGGATGAGAATAAATGAAATAAAATATATCATATATATACCATAAGAAGAGCCACAATCATAAAACATTTAGTTAATGTACAATGCAAAGATTTTTTTTTTTAACTTTTACTATTCTACATTATGGTAAAACTGCCTGTATTTTTTATATGAAAGTAAATATAGGAAGATGCTTGATTAATTGTCAAATCAGCAGGAAGATGTATATTAAATGATGCTATTATTTCCAGATTCCATTTGGAAACTGATTAATTAAAATGAGAGTAGGTGAAACTTTTGTAGGGGGTACTAAATGCTTTACTTACAGTGAGATTTAATTAATAATTTACAAATACTATTATAGGTAAAAATCTAAAAGCAAAATATTTCCTGTTAGCCATAATTTGCTTGGAAGAACACTGTTTAGCACATTATTAAGAATTATTCTTTTCAGTTTTAAAACACAAAATAGAAAGACAACACCAAATGGCACAAAGCCTCTAACTTACATCACAAGTGTACATAATGTTCTTATTTTGTAATCCCTTTCCAGAAACAGAAGTCTTTAGCAATAATGAAAATTCATTTCAGTTAGTTCTATAACTTGGGGCCACATTTCAAAAGAGCTAAATCATTTTCACATGTGAGATTAAGCAGGAAAATATACAAACATTAAGAGAAGAGAATTTTGTCTTTTATTTATTTATTTATGTATCCTTTTTATTTTTGTCTTTTAATTTAAATCGTTAAAAACATTTTAAGTTGTTTATAAGTATCAAAGGCAATTCCAATTAATACAGTATATGGCATTTAATAGTTTAAATTAAATGAGTTAGCATTTGGGGTGAATAGTTAACTCCTACGTATAATATGTATAATGTATAATGTAATACTATATAAATAAAATATATGACATTTTACATATAACAATATATAATAATAATATAAAATTCCTCTTTGCGGTTGACAGCTCTGATAGAATCATAGGCAAGTAACTGCAATTTCAATTGTTTCTGGTCCCTGAGTTTCTGAAGCTGATTTTCTGACCCAAAACAAAACAAAAACAAGAGTAAAAACAAACAGTTTTTTTCAAGTTGCTATTGTATAAATCACAACTCACTTGAGAGAGTCCACTCTCATCAGTACAGCTATTTGAATTTGAGTACCTTGCAACTCTTGAGATTATGAGGGACCATAAGGATTACATCAAATTTTGAAACTAATGTTGCCAACTAAGTAAGAAGCTGCTATAAACTAATATTTAATTTTTATTGCTAAACTGCCTTAGACTTAAATAAACAGAAAAAACTTTAAAAATCTGAAGACTCTGGAGTGCTATTTTTTTATGATAGCTGAACATTGTAATAAAAATTACAGTAAATCCCAACCTTTGCCTTAAAACTTTATGTTATAGGCAAATATTATTGTATACATACATTAAATAAATGTATTTATTTAATTAAAGGGAAGATAAAGAAATTAAAGGTAAGATAAAGATGAAACAAAGATATCTTTTAATGTTTTGCTAGCATGATGATTTCATGCTATCATTAGTTTATATATCAGATCAATATAATCTTGAGGCAAGGTATATTATTACTGGTAGTGGGTACAAGTCTATATTGGGCTTTTTTTTGGCTAACTTTTTGTCATAACAGATCATTATTTTTACTTGGTAATATTAATGACACAGAGATCATAGTTCTACTATTTTCTTCTGATTTGTTTATTCTCTCAGGTAGACCATATGTTAGATCACAAAAAAGACACAATAAATCAAATTATTAAAATCATACTAAATATCTTCTCTGTTAAAAATGGAATGAGCTAGACTCAATAACAGAAGAAAAATGGAAAATTAATAGACGTGGAAATTAATGCACTCCAACAGCCATTAAGTCAAAGAAGAAATCACAAGGGAAACTAGGAAATACCTTGCAGCAAATAAAAAAAAAATAAATAACATACCAAAACTTATTGGATGCAGAAAACACCGTGCTAGGAGGGAACTTTGTAGTGTAAATGCTTGCATTACAAAAGAAAAATCTCAAATCAATAATCTAACCTTAACCTTAACCTTAACCAGAAAAAGAAAAGCAAACTAAATCCAAAATGATCAGAAGAAAGAAATAATTTAGATTAGAGTTGAAATAAATGAAATATAGATTAGAAAAACAATAGAGAGAATCAATGAAACCAAAGTTGGGTCTCTGAAAAGAGCCCTAGCATTGACAAAATTTAGCTAGATTGACAAAGAAAAAAAGGAGCGAGGACACAAATAACAAAAATCAGAAACGAAAGGGGGGCATTACTACCAATTTTACATAAATAAAAATGACTTAAGAAGATAGTGTGGACAATTTATATTCTGACCTATTAGATAACCTAGACAGAATGGTCAAATTCCAAGAAGCACACTAATGATATAAACTGATTTAAGAAGAGATCCATTTCCAAAGACCAACGACAAGTAACGAGATTGAATCAGTGATTTAAAAAAAACTTCCAACAAAGAAAAGTTCAGGACTAGATGGCTTTACTGGTGAATTTTATCAAACCTTCAAAGAAATATTAATACTAATCCTGTCCAAACTCTTCCAAAAAAATGGAAGAGGGTAGAATACTTTCCTATTTCATTTTATGAATTCAGTATCAACCTAATAATCAAAACCAGATAAAGATTTCACAAGAAAACACAATTTTAGACCCATATCCTTTATGAATATAGATGAAAAAATCCTCAACAAAATTCTAGTAAGCTGAATCCAATAGCTTACTAAGAGGATTATACACTATGACCAGGCAGGATTTACCATAGGACTTCAAAGATGGTACAATATAAAATTAATCACTGTTATACTCCACATTAATAGAATGAGGGGGAAAAAACTGCACAACCAATGCATAAAAGACCTTTGACAAAATGCAGCACCCTTTCTTGATAAACCACTTAGAAAACTCAGAAGAGAGGAAACATCCTTAACATGATAAAGGGCTTACATCAAAAATCCACAGTTGGGGTGTATGGGTATTTCAGTGGTAGAATTCTTGCCTACCACGTGGAAGACCCAGGTTCAATTCCCAGTCCATGCACATCCCAAAAAACAAACAAACAAACAAAAATCCAACAAATGGTACTGCAATAATAGGATACTCACATGGAAAAGTAATGAAATGTGACCTCGCCATACAGCATACAAGAAAAAAAAATCCACAGCTAACATCATACTCAATGGTGAAAGATAATATCTTCCCCTATGATCAAAGAAGACAAAGATGGTCATTTTCACCACTGTTATTCGGTTTATTGGGTGTACTAGCTAGAACACTTAGGCAAGAAACAAAAACAAAGGACATTCAAATTGGAAAGGAAAAGTAAACCTATCCTTATTCACACATGATGGATTCTTACATATAAAAATTCAAACGAATATACAAGAAAGCTACTAGGATTAATAAATGAATTCAGCAAAGGGATGGGCAACAAGATTAACAAACTAAAGACAATGGAATTTCTATACATTATTAATGAACAATCTGAAGAGGAAATCAAGAAAAATCCCATTCACAATAGCAACTAAAAGCATAAAATATCTAGGAATAAATATAACCAAAGATATAAAGAATCTATACAAGGAAAACTACAACTCATTACTGAAATTAATTAAAGAAGAGATATCCCATGCTTATGGGTTGGAAGATTTAATATTGTTATGATATCAATAGTACCCAAAGAGATTTGCTGATTCAATGCAATCCGGGAAAAAAAAATCTACCAACCTCCTTTACAGAAATGCCAACTATCAAATTCATATGGCAAGGTGCCTTGAATAGCCAGAATCATTTTGATAAAGAAGATCAAAGTTGAGAACTCACACTTTCCAATTTTAAATCTTATTACAAAGGTCTGGTACTCAAAACAGTGTGGTTATGACACAAGGACCGACATAAAGATAAATGGAAAAGAATTGAGAGTCCAGAAATAAACCTTCACATCTATGATTAATTTATTTTTGACAAGGGTGTCAAGCCCACTCAATGAGGAAAGAATAGTGTCTTTATGATATCATGCTGAGAAAACTGGACATCTACTTGCCAAAGAATGGAGGTGGATCCTTACATCTTACCTTATAAATTAACTAAAAATGTATCAATGACCTACATATAAGATTAAAACAATAAAACTCATAGAAGATAGAGGTAAATATCATCAGGATTTTCTATTAAGCAATAAATTCTTAGGCTCTCCACCAAAATCATGAGCAACAAAAGAAAAATAAAAACATTTAGTACATAAAAGGACATTATCAAACAGTGAAAAGATATTCTGCAGGAGAGACGGCGAAGGTGGCAGCTTAGCAAGGTGTGGGATTTAGTTTGTCCTTCAGAACAGCTACTAAATAACAGGAACAGTACAGAACAGCTCCTGGGGTCACGTCAGTAACTGGACACACAGCGTACCCGAGTCTGGACCAGCTGCCTGGGCTGCGAGCCCCCCCAGAACCATGAGTTCCCCAAGCCGAGGCAGTCGGCGCCCCTCCGCCACAGGCTGCTTCCCAGAGTAAAAAGGAAAGGAACTTTACCAGCAGCAGGGGCTGAGTGCAAGCAAGCTTCAAGTGTGGAATTAATTCACAATTCTGACCACTAAAAATAGGCCCCCAACTTAGGTGAACCTGGTCAAAGCTGAGGTTGCTGATTTTTGCCCCAGTGGCAAGGGAGCAGGGCTGACAGAAAAAGAAAAAAAAAAAAAGAAACAGAGGTTTTTGTGGCTGTGTTTCTACAAAGTCTTGACTGCCTTTGGATAAAGTGGCAGGGCTTCTCAGGCTGCAACTGCCCCATGCCTAGACAGCAACAAGCTTATTTGAGAGCTTGTCTGGAACCTGTGCTTTCCCCAGGGGAGGGGTGAAGCCCCACCCAGGTGGAATCACTCCCTCAAGGAATTCAGACCCCAAGGCTTGGTAATTTGAAGCCATTAAATCCGGTCTACAACCTCTCCTCTGTTTCTACCATGCCCCCAGCAGGGAGAGTCTGCCAAAGTTAAAGGTACCGCATCACCTTATGCTGGTGGGACTTGTAGGCAGACAAGCACCACATACTGGGCAGAATAAGAAAAACAGAGCCCAAAGAGGTCACAGGAAAGTCTTTCAACCTGCTGGGTCTCACCTTCAGGGAAAACCGAAGCAGGTGACTCTTTCTTCCTGATAGGAGGCCAGTTTGGTCTGAAAAAACCCAGCTGGGGTCTATAATACCTAAGTAGACTCTCCTAAGGGTGGGAGGAAAAAGACACCATACAGTCAGGGCAAGAAACAAGAAAACAAGAACTGAAAAATTCTCCTCTGTTAAACAAAACCTAAGCCAGTGGTCCAGAAAAAGCTGAACTGAATGTCAAAGAAGAGACAGACAACAAATTCATCCAGCAAGAAAAACCTAGGTAAAAGAAGTGAAAACAATCAACAGAATAAACTAGTTAAGGTAATTAAATGCCTAGACGGCAGCAAAACATAACAAATCACACTAGGAAAATTGAAGACATGGCCTAGACAAAGGAACAAACCAACAATTCAAATGAGATATAGGAGTTGAAACAATTAATTCAGAATGTACAAACAGACATGGAAAACCTCATGAAAAATCAAATCAATGAATTGAGGGAGGATATGAAGAAGGGAAGGAATGAACAAAAAGAAAAAATCAAAAGTCTGAAAAAACAAATCACAGAATTTATGGGAATGAAAGGCACAGTAGAAGAGATGGAAAAAAACGACAGAAACCTACAATGTTAGATTTCGAGAGGCAGAAGATAGGATTAGTGAACTGGAGGATGGAAAATATGAAACCCAACAAGCAAAAGAAAATATAGGGGAAAAAATGGAAAAATATGAGCAAGGACTCAGGGATTGAATGACAATCTGAAGTGCATGAATATACGTGTTGTGGGTGTCCCAGAAGGAGAAGAGATGGAAAAGCAGAAAAACTAATGAGGAAATCACTGAAAATTTCCAAACTCTTATGAAAGACTAAAAATTACAGATCCAAGAAGTGCAGCATACCCCAAACAGAATAGATCCAAATAGACGTACTCCAACACAGTTACTAATCAGAATGTCAGAGATCAAAGAGATAGAGAGAATCTTGAGAGCAGCAAGAGAAAAACAATGCATCACATACAAGGGAAGCCCAATGAGACTATGTGTAGATTTCTCAGAAGAAACCATGGAGTCAAGAAGACAGTGGGATAATATATTTAAGTTACTAAAAGAGAAAAGCTGCCAACCAAGAATTCTATATCCAGCAAAATTGTCCTTCAAAAATGAGGGAGAAATTAAAACATTTTCAGACAAAAAAATCACTGACAGAATTTGTGACAAAGAGACCAGGTCTGCAAGAAATACTAAAGAGAGCACTAGAGACAGATAGGAAAAGACAGGAGAGAGAGGTGTGGAGAAGAGATAGTCTAAATGAAGACTATCAGTAAAGGTAAAAAGAAGAAAAATTAGATATGACATATAAAATCCAAAAGGCAAAATGGTAGAAGAAAATACTACCCATACAGTAATAACACTAACTGTTAATGGATTAAACTCCCCAATCAAAAGACACAGACTGGCAGAATGGATTAAAAAGCAGGACCCATCTATATGCTGTCTACAGGAAAAACATCTTAGACCCAAAGATAAACATAGGTTGAAAGTGAAAGGTTGGGGAAAGATATTCCATGCAAATAACAATCAGAAAAGAGCATGAGTAGCTTTACTAATATCCAACAAATTAGACTTCAAATGTAAAACAGTTAAAAGAGACAAAGAAGGACACTATGTATTAATAAAAGGAACAATTCAACAAGAAGACATAACAATCATAAATATTTATGTACTGAGCCAGAATGCTCTAAAATACATGAGGCAAACATTGAAAAGAGAAATAGACACATCTACCATAATAGTTGGAGACTTCAATTCCACACTCTCATCAATGGACAGAACATCTAGACATAGGATCAATAAAGAAACAGAGAATTTGAATAATACAATAAATGAACTAGACTAGTAGACACTTATAGAACACTACACCCCACAACAGCAGGATAACCTTTTTCCCAAGTGCTCAGTGGATCATTCTCATGGATAGACAATATGCTAGGTCACAGAGCAAGCCTCAATAAATTTAAAAAGATTAAAATCATACGAAACACTTTCTCAGATCATGAAGGAGGGAAGCTGGAAATAAGTAATAGGCAGAGTGGCAGAAAATTCACAAATATGTGGAGGCTCAATAACACACTCTTAAACAACCAGTGGGTCAAGGAAGAAATTACAAGAGAAATCAGTAAATATCTCGAGGCAAATGAAAATGAAAACACAACTTATCAAAATTTATGGGATGCAGCAAAGGCAGTGCTAAGAGGGAAATTTATTGCCCTAAGTGCCTATATCAAAAAAGAAGAAAGGGCAAAAATCGAGGAATTAATTGTCCACTTGGAAGAACTAGAGAGAGAACAGCAAACTAACCCCAAAGCAAGCAAAAGGAAAGAAAAATGAAGTTTAGAGCAGAAATAAATGAAATTGAGAACATGAAAACAATTGAGAAAATCAACAAAACCAGAAGCTGATTCTATGAGAAAATCAATAAGGTTGATGGACCCTTAGCAAGACTGACGAAAAGAAGAAGAGAGCGGATGCAAATACAAAGATCAGAAATGGAGGAGGAGACATAACCACTGACCCCACAGAAATAAAGGAAGTAATGACAGGATACTATGAACAACTTTATGCTAATAAATATGACAATGTAGATGAAATGGACAACTTTCTAGAAAGGCATGAGCAACCAACTCTGACTCGAGAAGAAACAGATGACCTCAACAAACCAATCACAAGTGAAGAAATTGTATCGGTCATTAAGAAGCTCCCCAAAGAGAAAAGTCCAGGACCAGATGGCTTCACATGTGAATTCTACCAAACATTCCAGAAAGAATTAGTACCAATCCTGCCCAAACTCTTCAAAAAAACTTGAAGAGGTGGGAAAGCTGCCTAACTCATTCTACGAAGCCAATATCACCCTCATATCAAAGCCAGACAAAGATATTACAAAAAAAGAAAACTACAGACCAATCTCTCTAATGAATATAGATGCAAAAATCCTCAATAAAATTCTAGCAAATTGAATCCAGCAACACATTAAAAGAATTATACATCATGACCAAGTAAGATTCATCTCAGGTATGCAAGGATGGTTCAACATAAGAAAATCAACTAATGTAATATACCATATCCACAAATCAAAGCAGAAAAACCACATGATCATCTTGGATTGATGCAGAAAAGGCATTTGACAAAATTCAACATCCTTCCATGTTGAAAACACTTCAAAGGATAGGAATAGAAGGGAACTTCCTCAACATGATAAAGGGAATATATGAAAAACCCACAGCTAACATCATCCTCAACGGGGAAAGACTGAAAACTTTCCCCCTAAGATCAGGAACAAGACAACGATGTCCACTATCACCATTGCGATTCAACATTGTGTTGAAAGTTCTAGCCAGAGCAATTAGACAAGAAAAAGAAATAGAAGGCATCAAAATTGGAAAGGAAGTAGTAAAACTCTCACTGTTTGCAGATGATATGATACTGTATGTCGAAAACCCTGAAAAATCCACAGCAAAACTACTAGAGCTAATAAATGAGTACGGCAAAGTGGCAGGTTACAAGACCAACATTCAAAAACCTGTAGTGTTTCTATACACTATAATGAACAATCTGAGGGGGAAATCAAGAAAGAATTCCATTTACAATTGCAACCAAAAGAATAAAATATTTAGGAATAAGTTTAACTAAAGAGACAAAAGACCTATACAAAAAAAACTACCAGAAATTGTTAAAAGAAATCTCAGAAGAACTAAATAGATGGAAGGGCATACTGTGTTCATGGATTGGAAGACTATATATAGTTAAGATGTCACTTCTACCTAAATTGATTTACAGATTCAATGCAATACCAATTAAAATCCCGAAAACTTACTTTTCAGAAATAGAAAAACCAATAGCCAAATTTATCTGGATGGGCAGGGTGCCCTGAATAGCTGAAAATATCCTGAGAAAAAAAAGTGAAGTTGGAGGTCTCATGCTACCTGACTTTAAGGCATATTATGAAGCTACAGTGGTCAAAACAGCATGGTACTGGCATAAAGATAGATATACTGACCAAGGAAATAGAATAGAGTGTTCAGATATAGACCCTCTCATCTATGGACAATTGATCTTTGATAAGGCAGTCAAGCCAACTCACCTGGGACAGAATAGTCTCTTCAGTATATGGTGCCTAGAGAACTGGATATCCATATGCAAAAGAATGAAAGTGGACCCATATCTCACACTCTATACAAGAATTAACTCAAAATGGATCAAAGACCTAAACATTAGATCTAAGACCATAAAACTTTTAGAAGAAAATGTAGGGAAATATCTTTTAAATCTTATATTAAGAGGCAGTTTCCTGGACCTTACACTCAAGGCAAGAGCATTGAAGAAAGAAAGAAATAAATGGGAACTCCTCAACATTAAACGCTTTTGCACATCAAAGAACTTAGTCAAGAAAGTAAAAAGACAGCCTATACAATGGGAGACAATATTTGGAAATGAGATATCTGATAAATGTTTAGTGTCCAGAATATATAAAGAGATTGTTCAACTCAACAACAAAAAGACAGCCAACGCCATTACAAAATGGGAAAAAGACTTGAACAGACACTTCTCAGAAGAGGAAATACAAATGGCCAAAAGGTATATGTAGAGATGCTCAACGTCCCTGGCCATTAGAGAAATGCAAATCAAAACCACAATGAGATATCATCTCACATACACCAGAATGGCCAATAGCAATAAAACAGAAAATGACAAGTGCTGGAGAGGATGTGGAGAAAGAGGCACACTTATCCACTGTTGGTGGGAATGTCAAATGGTACAACCACTGTGAAAGGCAGTTTGGCGGTTCCTCAAAAAGCTAAATATAGAATTGCCATATGACCCAGAAATACCGTTGCTAGGTATCTACTCAGAGGACATGAGGGCAAGGACACAAATGGACATTTGCACGTTAATGGTTATAGCAGCATTATTTATAATTGCGAAGAGATGGAAACAGTCAAAATGTCCATCAACAGAAGAGTGGCTAAACAAACTGTGGTATATACATACGATGGAATATTATGCAGCTGTGAGACAGAATAAAATTATGAAGTATGTAACAATATGGATGGACCTTAAGGACATTATCCTGAGTGAGATTAGCCAGAAACAAAAGGACAAATACTGTATGGTCTCACTGATATGAATTGACATTAGTGAATAAACTTGGAATATTTCGTTGGTAACAGAGCCCATCAGGACATAGAAATAGGGTAAGATATTGGGTAATTGGAGCTGAAGGGATACAGATTATGCAACAGGACTGTATATAAAAACTTAGAAATGGACAGCACAATACTATCTAACTGTAATACAATTATGTTAAAACACTGAATGAAGCTGAATGTGAGAATGATAGAGGGAAGTGGGCTGGGGGCACAGATGAAATCAGAAAAACAATAGACTATAAAGACTGAGATGGTATAATCTAGGAATGCCTAAAGTGTATAATGATAGTGACTAAACGTACAAATTTGAAGAATGTTTTTGCATGAGGAAGAACAAAGGAATGTCATTATTGCAGGGTGCTGAAAATAGATGGTAATTAGTATTTTAAAATTTTAACTTATGTGTGAGACTAAAGCAAAAAATGTCCATTTGGTACAAAATTTATATTTTGCTGAGTGCATTTCCTAATATAACTTATGTAGACAGTTTAATTGAACATCATAAGTACATGGAACCTTGAGTAGGACATGAGATTTTGTTGGTTTGTCCAGAGTGATGTCCCAGTAAATCCCAGAGTGATTTGAACAGTGAATAAAAAGGTATTTGCAAAAGAATGGTTAGAAAGTGGGGAAATTTAACTTCCCCAAGTTGAACTCTTGATATTCTCACAAGTAGTGCAGACAACCAAAGCTATAGGCTGAGCCCCCAGTCTTGGAGTTTGTTCATATGAAAGTCAACCCTAGAAAGGATAGATCAAGCCTACTTAAAATTAGGCCTAAGTGTCACCCCCAAGAGAACCTCTTTTGTTGCTCAGATGTGGCCTTTCTCTACAGCCAACACAACAAGCAAACTCACCATTCTCCCCCTGTCTATGTGGGACATCACTCCAAGGGGTATGCACCTTCCTGGCAACATGGGACAGAAATCCTAGAATGAGCTGAGACTCGGAAGGAAGGGATTATGAAAACCTCCTCGACAAAAAGGGGGAAGAGTGAAATGAGACAAAACAAAGTATCAGTGGCTGAGAACTTCCAAACAGAGTTGAGAGGTTATCCTGGAGGTTATTCTTACGCATTAAATAGATATCACCTTGTTAGTCAAGATGTAATGGAGAGGCTGGAGGGAACTGCCTGAAAATGTAGAGCTGTGTTCCAGTAGCCAAGTTTCTTGAAGATGATTGTATAGTGATATAACTTTCACAATGTGACTGTGTGATTGTGAAAACCTTGTGTCTGATGCTCCTTTTATTTACCTTATCAACAGATGAATAAAACATATGGAATAAAGATGAATAATGGGGGAATAAACGTTAAAATAAATTTAGAGTGAACTGCTGGTGAAAAGTGAGGGGGAGGGTTGGGGGGATTGTATGTATGAATTTTTTTCTGTTTTCTTTTTATTCCTTTTTTTGAATTGATGCAAATGTTCTAAGAAATGATCATGATGATGAATATGCAACTATGTGATGATATTGTGAATTACTGACTGTATATGTAGAACGGAATGATCAAAAGTTAAGAATGTTTGTGTTTGGTGTTTTTTTGTATTTAAAAAAAATTTTAATTAAGAAAAAAGATATCCTACAGAATAGAGAAAATATTGGGAAACCACATATATGATAAGGGTTTAATATCCAGAATATTTAAAGAAATCCTACAACTCAACAATAAAAAGACAAACCATCCAACTAAAAAAAAAAATGGGCAAAGAACTTTAACATATATTTCTTCATAGAAGATAAATAAATGGCCAAACAGCACACGAAAATATTCTCAAAAAGTGTTAGCCATTAGGGAAATGCAGATCAAAACCAAAATGAAATAGCACTTCACTCTCACTAGGATCTGGCTATTATTTTAAAAACAGAAATTAAGAGGTGTTGGTGAGGATGGGGAAAAATAAGAATGCTCATTCATTGTGGGTGGGGATATGAAATGCTGCAGCTGCTATGGAAAACAATTCGGTGCTTCCTCAAAAATTCAAAGAGTTATCAAATGACCTAATTACCTCACTTCTAGGTATGTACCCAAAGGAAATGAAAGCAGAATCTTGCACAGATATTTGTACACTAATTATCATAGCAATACTATTCACAATAGCCAAAAGGTGGAAACAATTCAAGTGTACATCCACAGATGAATGGATAAACAAATGTGGTATTTACATATAATGGAATTTTATTCAGGTGTAAAGTACGATACATGCTACAACATGGATGAACCTTGAAGTTGAGTGAAATAAGGCAGACATAAAAGGGCAGATATTGTATGATTCCACTTCCATGAAATAAATAGACGAGGCAAATTCAAAGTTATGGAAATAGGATATAGGACAATGCGAGGGTGTGGGAGAATCGGGAGGTAATGCATTATGGGTGTAGGTTTCTGTTTTGGGTTATGGAAAAATTTTGGTAATAGATGGTCATGACAGTAGTACAACATTGTGAATGTGATTAATTCCACTGAGTTTTATGCTTGTAAGTGGTTGAGATGGGAACGTCTTAGTATACTTTAATGCAATTTTGAGAAAAGAGAGCAAGCTAGACTAAAGATTCCACAACAGGTAAGAACAATACATGACCCTGGACTGGTTCTAATAACAGAAGGACATTATTAGAACAATTGAAAAAAAATCAAAATGTATGCTTTATATCAATGTTAAACTTCTTGAACTAGATAACTGTTGAAATGTGCTTTTGAAAAGTGAATATCCCAATGTTCTTAGGAAATATATATGGAAGTAATATTAAAGGAGCATGGTATATGCAACCTACTCTCAAATTCTCAAATATTTAGAAGAGATAGATAGATAGATAGACAGATAGGTAGATAGATAGATAGATGATAGAATGATAGGAAATGTGGCAAAATATTAAAAGTTGTTAAACCTGGCTGTCTGGGTAGGGGGCATATTAGAGTTCTCTGTATTGTTTTTGTATTATTTTTGCAAATTTCCTGTAAGTTTAAAATTATTTCAAAACGAAGTTTCAGAAAAATGTGTAAATAAAACAGAGCTTCCTTCCAAGCACTGGTGTGCAGTGACATTGAATGTATTCATTATTTCCTACTTTTCATGAAATTATTACATCATACCTTGGACTTAAATCCTACTGTTAAGAGAGTAAATATCAGTAAAGATCCAAAAGAATAATTTTATGTCATAGTATAGTGTTTATCACAAAATACATGATAAGTAATGTAATAGAGTGATTACTATGGGCTGTGCAAACAGATCTGGGTTTAAAAATCTAATTCTCGGTCCTTCTAGCTATGTCATGGTCATGGTCAGCTTCATGTGTCAACTTGGCCAAGTGGTGGTACCTGTTTGTCTGGTTGGGCAAGTGCAGGCCTGTCTGCTGCAATGAGGACATTTCATAGAATTAGATCATGATCAGGACAGCTGCATCCACAGCTGATTCATTTGTAATCAGCCAAGGGGAGTGTCTTCTGCAATGAGTGATGCTCAATCTAATCACTGGAAGCCTTTTAAGGAGGATTCAGAACAGACAGGCTCTTCTTCCTGCTTCTGCCGGCAAGCCTCTCTTGTGGAGTTCGTCTAGACCCTCCATCGGAATTGTCGGCTTCATAGCCTGCCCTGTGGATTTTGGACTCCGCGTTCCCGCAGTCACGTGAGACACTTTTATAAATTTTATATCGGCGAGTGTTCACTGTTCATTCTGTTTCTCTAGAGAACCCTAACTAATATAGTTATTGAAGATTGAGATACTTTTATTCTATGGACTTGCCTCACATTACATTGGACTAAATACTTTTACATGTTATCATCTACAGAGCTTATTTGAGGCTAGACACATATATAATTGACAATATTTCCAATTATACTTTAATCAAATGTATCAATAAAGAATGCTACATTGAATTGGTTCTTATTCAAGTAAAGGCAACAGGTAAGATGATAGTAATTTGTATGCCTTGCAGCTACTAAAGACTTCACTGACTACAATGTTCGAATTAACAAGATATAAGGAAAACTCATTCCTTGCTTTTGGCAAAATCATGATAGGTAAGAAAAATCAAATCTTGATGTGGGAGAGCAAAGCTACTGTTATTCTCTGCTACCAATTTATCAAGTACTGAACTTTTTATCTAGTTTTTTTTTCTGAGGAAATGAGTTTACAATTGACCAGAAATTATTTTCTTTAATACCTATACAGCTGTTTGGGTTATCTTCTTAAATGAGCTTGGTAGGCTTTCTTTTTTTTTAATTAAAAATTTTTTTTAAAACATAACATACAAACATGAACATTCTTACCATACAATCATTCCATTCATGGTATATAATCAATAACTCACAATATCATCACATAGTTGTATATTCATCATCACAATCAGTTCTTAGAACATTTGCATCAATCTAGAAAAAGAAATAAAAAGAAAAAAGAAAAAAATTCATATATACCTTACCCCTTCCCCCTCCCCCTCCCAATCACCAGCATTTCAATCTACTAAATTTATTTTAACATTTGTTCCCCTATTATTTATTTTTAATCCATATGTTTTACTCATCTGTCCATAAGGTAGATAAAAGGAGCATCAGACACAAGGTTTTCATAATCACACAGTCATATTGTGAAAGCTACATCATTATACAATCATCTTCAAGAAACATGACTACTGGAACACAGCTCTACATTTTCAGGCACTTCCCTCCAGTCTCTCGATTATACCTTAACTAAAAAGGTGATATCTATATAATGCATAAGAATAACCTCCAGGATAAACTCTCGACTCTGATATCTCTCAGCC
This sequence comes from Tamandua tetradactyla, assembly GCF_023851605.1. NCBI lineage: Eukaryota > Metazoa > Chordata > Mammalia > Pilosa > Myrmecophagidae > Tamandua > Tamandua tetradactyla. The sequence goes on along the minus strand of NC_135329.1, from coordinate 175,596,554 downwards.
ATTGACACTTTATTTTGTCTCATTTCTCTCTTCTCCCTTTTGGTCGAGAAAGTTTTCTCAATCCCTTGTTGCTGAGCCCCAGTTCATTCTAGGATTTCTGTCCCATGTTGCCAGGGAGGTTTACACCCCTGGGAGTCATGTCCCACGTGGAGAGGGGGAGGGCAGTGAGTTCGCTTGTCATGTTGGCTGAGAGAGGCCACATATGAGCAACACAAGAAGTTCTCTGGGTGACTCTTAGGCCTAATTTTAAGTAGGCTTAGCCCATCCTTTGTAGGGATAAGTTTCATATGAACAAACCCCAAGATTGAAGGCTCAGGCTACTGTTTTTGTTGTCCCCACTACTTGTGAGGATATCAGGAATTCTCCACATCAGGAAGTTGAATTTTCCCCCTTTCTCAGGTAGGCTTTTTTTTTTTTTAAAGGAAATTGTCCAGTTCATCAAAGCTGCCAAATTTATTGGCATGAAGTTGTTTGTAAAATGCTTTTATTGTTTCATTGTCTGTAGGATCTGTAGATATTGATGGTCCCTTCTTTCATTACTGATATTACTAATTTGTGTCTACTTTTTTCCTTATTAGTTTAGCTAGAGGTCAATTTTTTAGCTGCATTCCACAGATTTTGATATTTGTGTTTTCATATTTATTCAGTTAAAATACTTTCTAATTTCCCTAGTGATCTTTTTATTAATCATTGTGTACTATCAGTACTGTTTTCTCAAGAAACAGTACTGACAGGGGATCTATCTATGTATCTATGTATCTCTCTGTCTTATATTGAGAGATTTATTTTAGGAATTGGCTTATGTGACTGTGGGGATTGGTAAGTTCAAGTTCTGTAGGGAAGGCCACTAGCTGGAAGCTTGATAAGGTGATGTTGAATTTCCCAGAAACCACAAGTTGAGAACTTTGATGGAAGGTGACCCAGAAGCTGGGCTGAAGTAGAAATTGAAATTCTTCTTTTTGACTTCTGAAACCACCAGTTGTCCCTTTAAGACCTCCAACTGATTAGATCAGGAGAGTGATCTCATTGCTGAAGGCAATCTCCTTTGTTGATTGTGGTTATAATCAGCCACGATGCAATCAACCAGTGATTGAAAACCATGAAATACCCTCATAGTAACAATCAGTTTCAGTGTTTGCTTGACCAGATTATTGGACACCATAAGCTAGCTAGGTTGACATATGAAATTAACCATCACACATGGTTCATTGAGAAGTGTATAAACTAATTTTTAAATATTTGTAATTTTCAGTATGTTATTAATTTTTAGTCTTATTGTGTCCTGAGAATATACTTCGTGTGATTTCAATCATTTTAAATTTATGCAGCCTTGTTTTATGGTCCAGATTATTATCAACTGTGATGTTACATGCACACTTGAAAAGAACACATGCTCTGCTGATATCAGGTGGAGTGTTCTTCTGTATAAATATTAAATCAAGCTATTTGATAGTATTGTTCAATTCTTCTATGGTTTAATTAATTTTCTACTTGTTCTACTAATTACTGGGAAAGGAATGTTAAAATACACAACTATAATTGTGGATTTGCCTCTCTTTTTAGTTCCGTTTGTTTTTGCTTCATATATTTTGAAAGCTCTGTGTATACACATTTAAAATTGATGTATCCTTTTAATGAATTGACCCCTTTATTATTGACATGTCCTTTATCACCAATAGTATTCCTTGTTCTAAAATCTGCCTGACATTGGTATAGCCACCTTTTCTTTCCCTAAGTTTGCACTGTATATCTTTTTTCCATCCCTTTACTTTTACCTTATGTCTTTGAAGTGGTTTCTCATAGACAATGTATAATTGGGCCTTGCTTTTTTGCTCAAGTTGACAATCTGCCTTTTAATTTGGGTGTTTGGGTTTAATTTTGAGGTCATTCACATTTAATATAATTATTAATATGACTAACTTTAAAGCTACCATCTTGCCATTTCCATCTCTCCCATTGTTCTTTGTTCCTTTTAAAACTGTTTCCTTATCTTTTGCACTGAGTATTTTTTATGATTCCATTTTACCACATTTCACTTAACAGTTCAGCTTATTTGGAATTCCTCTGACTTATTTATTTAGCAGTAGCTCAAATGTACATTTATAAAAAAGAAATTTACAAAGAATAAAATTAACCTGGAGTTTTATGTTAGCTTTATTATTGAAGCAAAATATTACCCTTCCTTAAGGTGCTGAGTTTTAAATTTAAACTTTAATTAGAGAATTAATTAAATTAAAAATTCAATTATGGGGGAGAATGTTTAGTTTATTGTCAGAACTACAGAAGAAAAACTTTTCGTGACATGGGAACAAGTAAGGATAAAGCAAAACTAGAAAGTACCGTTATAAAGAAAAATGAACATGATACATGGATATATCAATTAGAACTGGGCATCAAGTATTTTATAATATAGGTCCCTCTACACTTCCTCCAGAGGATAGTAAAAGAAGTAAGGCCGACTGCCATTTAAAAGCCTGTTGAACTGAGGAATGGAAGGGTGTATAAATACAATGTACTACTGAGTGGCCACAAAAAAGGAATGAAGTTTGGAGGCATGCAATAAGGTGAATGAATCTTAAGAGCTGTATGTTGAATGAAATGTCAGGAACAAAAAGATGAAATATTATCATGTCTTAACTACACTGACTAACTATAATATAAAAATTCAGTGAACTAAGTTGAGAGCATGGGTTATCAGGTTGGGCTTATTGTAAAGTGTCCTAGATTGTAAGCTTTTACAGTAGTCACATACATTCAGGAGGTATAATTGTTAATTCTAAATTCTGAGATACCGAGCTCTTTGTATATAACATGGTCTTTTCCAGAAACTCTGAGTACTTACGTGACACCTGAGATTCACATTCAGGAGGTATAACTGTTAATTCTAAATTCTGAGATACCGAGCTCTTTGTATATAACACGGTCTTTCCCAGAAACTTTGAGTACTTACGTGACACCTGAGATTCAGACTTAGAGGTCTATAATTATGAAAGTTAGCAGTAGCCCAGACAGGAACTGTTCAATAAGTTGAGAAAGTGATCAGATACTGAGTAGAGATAGGAATGAAGCTGATCTGGATAAGACTAACATATTGAAGACCAGGTTAAGGATGACATTGTCATATTTTAAATCCTCAACTTCTGTGTAAAACTAATGGGAGAGATGTTTATTTGGTGCAAAATTATACTTTGGGTAGTTCATTTCCTAATTTAACTTGTATGGCGTCTGTTTAGTTTAACACTGTAAGTGTATGGAATCTTGAATAGGACGTGAGACTGTTCGTTTGTCCAGGTTAGTGTGATGCCCCAAAAAATCCCAGAGTGATTTGGGCAGTGAATAAAGAGGTGTTTGCAAATAACCTTGGAGTATTGGGGAGAAAGGAGGAAATATTCAACTTCCCCACTTGGAGAATTTCTGATATTCTCGCAAGCAATGTGGACAACCAAATCAATAGGCTGAGCCCTTGATCTTGGTTTGCCCTATGAAATTTATTCCTGCAAAGGATAGGCTAAGCCTACTTATAATTATATCTAAGAGTCACCCCCAGAGGACTCAGCATCAAGGGACTGAGAAAACCTTTTTGACCAAAAGGGGGAAGAGTGAAATGAGACAAAGTGTCAATGCCTGAGAGATTCCAAACAGAGTTGAGAGATTATCCTGGAGGTTATTCTTACACATTATATAGATACCACCTTTTTAGTTAAGGTATAATGGAGAGGCTGGAGGGAACGGCCTGAAAATGTAGAACTGTGTTCCAGTAGCCATCTTTCTTGAAGATGATTGTATAATGATATAGCTTTCGCAATGTGACTGTGTGGTTGTGAAAACCTTCTGTCTGATGCTCCTTTTATCTACCTTATCAACAGACGAGTAAAATGTATGGATTAAAAATAAATAAACAATGCGGGAACAAATGTTAAAATAAATTTAGTAGATTGAAATGCTAGTGATCAATGAAAGGGAGGTGTAAGGGGTCAGGTATATATGAATTTTTTTCTGTTTTCTTTTTATTTCTTTTTCTGGATTGATGCAAATGTTCTAAGAAAGGATCATGATGATGAATATACAACTATGTGATGAAAAAAAAATAAAACATATGGATTAAAAAAAAAAAATCACTCCCAGAGAACCTCTTTGTTGCTCAGATGTAGCCTCTCTAAGCCAACTCAGCAGGTGAACTCTTGCCCTCCTTTCTGCGTGGGACATGAGTCCCAAGGGTGTAAATTTCCCTGGCAACGTGGGACAGAAGGCCCAGCATAACATCAAGAGATCAAGAAAGCCTTTTTGACCAAAAGAGGGAAGAGAGAAATGAGACAAAATAAAGTTTCAGTGGCTGAGAGATTTCAAACAGAGTTGAGAGGTATTCTTATGTAATATATAGATATCCCTTTTTAGTTTATGGTGTATTGGAGTGGCTAGAGGGAAGTACCTGAAACTGCTGAGCTGTGTTCCAGTAGCCTTGATTCTTGAAGATGATTGTATAAAAAATATAACATTTACATTTCACAAGCTGTGTGTTTATGAAAAACCTGTGTCTGATGCTCCTTATATCTACGGTATGCACAGATGAGTAAAAAATATGAATAATAAATAAATAATAGGGGAACAAGGGATAAAATATTTTGGGTAGATTGAAACACTAGTGGTCAATGAGAGGGAGGGGTAAGGTATATGGCAAGCATGAGTTTTTTCTTTTCATTTCTTTTTCTGGAGTGATGCAAATGTTCTACAAAATGATCATGGTGATGAATACACAGCTATGTGATTATATATCGTGAGCCACTGATTGTTCACCATGTATAGAATGCATGTGTGTGAAATTTTCTCAATTAAAAAAAAACTGTTAAAACATATCAGTTTTTCAATCATATATCTATTGGCTGTCTGCTATATGCAGAATGCATTGCTATTGGTACCTAACATCCCATGAATTCCAAACCAAATCTGATGTGGTTTGAGATACTTCTTTGTTAAAGACTGACAAAAACTTACTGGCAAACGTTTTCTTACTTTATTAAATCTTATAGGTATTGTTTAAGGGACAAACACAGACAAGCAGGCTAACATGAAGATGTCTTATTTTAATAAGAGAGTTAAGTAGTCACTAAGATACTTCAGGGTACTATGTTCAGTGATGCTTCTCATCTTTATTCGAGGATTCCAGAAAATATTCAGCCCCTACAGCTACCACAAATGCAGCAAATCCCCATTTGAATCCTTTTAATAATGCTCCAACAAAGGAAACATTGTTTGCAAAGCCACCCATGTATCTCCAAGCTTCATTGCTAGAGAAAAAAAAAGGGAAAAAGTAATCACACACTATTTGTAAACATTCGTAGGAAAAAATATATTTGTCATCTTTCTAACAGACTTAGATGCAATCTATATAAAGTAATCTAAGTGGATCAGAACAGGATTTTTTTCTGTGGCTTTGAATAAATAGGTATATATGCCCAAGTTTCACATTTAATATAGAAGAAAAAACACTTGATGACTTCACCTTTCACAGTTTTGGTGCTCAGGATTTTACAGTATCCATAAATATAAGACTCATTTCAGCTTATCTATCAAAGGTCAGCTGGGTGGCTCTGCTTGTTAGTCATGACAGTATCACAGAAAGAGGAAGACAGACAAACCTGGATATTTATATTTACTATGCCACTTATACTAGATTCATAAACTTTTAGGCTGAGCAAGTTATGTAATAACTCATGGCCTGCATCCTGTTCTACTCAATTATGATTACTAGCTATCTTATAGTATCGCTATAAAGTTTAACCAGGGTTATAATATATGATATATTTTGGCACAGAGTGTATGTAACATATCATCATCATCACTATTATTATTATTATTATTATTATTATTATTATTAAGGATCATAGCTTTTCCCTGTCACAGAAGCCTGAACTTTAGGAACTTGATTTCTTGCTCTGGCCATGATTCTTCCGAGTACTTTGAACAGAGAAGAAAGCAGAAGTCAAAGTCTAGGGAAAATATGACTTACCTAGATAATATCAGAGTTAATCAAAATCTAATGTAGATACCAAAACCAAAGACTTTAGAAGAAAACTACAGAGTAATCTCTTATGAACACAGATGAAAATGTCATTAATAAAATTCTATAAAATTGACTCTAGCAACATATTAAAAGGATAATACATCATGATGAAGTAGGGATCATCATGATTGGTTTAATATTTGAAAAGCAATAAAAGTAATTTACCATATGAAAAAAAGAAAAACTATGTGATAAAGAAAAATCATGTGACAAAACTCAACACACACTAATGATCAAAAAAAAAATTCTCAGTACTCTAGGACTAGAAGAGAAATTCCTCAACTTGATAAAGAGCATCTATAAAACCCCAAGACAAATTTCATAATTTAGTGATGACTGAATGCTTTACCTCAATAAAAAGCTAGGCAAAGATATCTGTTTCACCACTGTCATTCAAAATTATATTGAATGTCCTAACTAGTGCAACAATGAAAGAGAAAGAAAAAATTTAGAGATTGAAAAGGAAGAAGCAATAGTCTTTATTTGCAGACAGAAATTGTCTATGAAAAAAATCCTAACAAATTTATTTTTAAGAAACTATGAGAACTAAAAAGTGAATTTAGGATGGGTAACAGGATTCAAAGCCAACACATAAAAATCAATTGTAGGGTGGTGCAACAGTGGCTCAGTGGCAGGATTCTCATCTGCCATGCCGGAGACCTGGGTTCAATTCCCGGAGCCTGCCCATGCAAAAAAAAATTAAAAAGTCAATTGTATTTCTATAAATTAGCACTGAACAATTAGAAATTAATTTAATTGCAATAAAAAATACCGTTTACAATAGCATCAAAAAGATGATATATTTCAGGCCAAATTAAACAAAATATGTGCAAGATCAGTAGGTAAAAACAACAAAACATTGCTGAGAGAAATAAAAAAGGACAGATTTTGTTCATGGGCTGGAACACTAAGACATCAATTATACCGAACTTGAGCTTATAAATTCAATGCAACCCCAGTTAAGATGCAAGCAGGCTTTTTGTAGAAACTGACAAACCCATTCTAAAACTGATATGTAAATATAAAGGACCTAATAATAACCAAAATAATTTAAAAACAAAGTTGGAGGTCCTAAACTACCTGGTTTGAAGACCTGGTATTGGCATAAGGGCAGACACATTGATCAGGGTAAGATAATAAAGACCAGAAAGAGACCACGCTTATATGGTCAATTGCTACACTTCATCTTGGCTAAAAGTCCAAGAAGCGATTTATATAGTCAATTGAATATGACAAAGCTCTCAAGGTAATTTAAGGGGTGAAAGATAGTTTTTTGATAAATGGTGCGAGAACAATTGGATATCTATAGGCAAAAATATGCATCTTTTTTTTTTTGCCTGACTTGAGACAAAGATTAACTCAAAATGGATCAGATACCTAAATGTAAGAAAGAAAACTTTAAAGCTTCTAAAAGAAAGCATAGGAGAAAATCTTAGATAGGATGCAAAAAGGACAAACCATAAAGAAAAAAAAATACTAAGTTGCGAATTCATCAAAATTTAAAACTTTGAAGGACATTCAGAAAACAAAAAGACAAGCCACAGCCTGGGAAAACACAACTGCAAAACTTATACCTGATTCAGAACTTATATTCAAAATCTAAAAAGAACACTTACAACTTGATAACAAGAAGCCAAATGCCCTAATAAATAAAATGGGCAAAGGATCTGAGTAGAAATTTCACCCAAGAAGATATATGAATGCCAAATAAGCACAAGAGTCTCATGATCATCAGACTTTAGGGAAATATAAATTAAAACCACATGGAGGTTTTAACTTTCAATAGTGATAAAAATTAAATAAGTTATAATGCCATATGTTGATGAAGACATTGAACAACTGAAATTATCATGCATTGCTGTGGAAATGCAAAACGGATCATCCACTTTGGAAAACAGTTCAGCAATTTTTATACAATTACAAATATGTTTTTTAACGTACACTCATTATTCAAGAGAAATGAAAACATACGCTCACATACAGACTTGCACTTGAATGGTCATAGCAACTTTAATCATAATGCCCAAAACTGCAAACAGCCCAAATGAATCCATTAGTGCAATGGTAAACAAAATGACTACAACAGATAAATACTGAGTAATAAAAAGGAAGGAACTACAGATACAAGCAACAACACGGATAAATTACAAAAGCAGTATGGTATGTGAAACAGGCCAGAACAAAAGATTACATACTATATGATTCCAATTGTATAAAATTTTAGAAAGGCAAAATTGTAGAGAAAGAAAGCAGAACAAGTTGCCAGGAGCTGGAGGTAGGACAGAACTGATTGCAAAGAAGCTTGAGGAAACTTTTCGGGATGGCAGAAATATTCTCTATCATGACTGTGGTGGTGGTTACTCAAATATATACATTTGTCAAAACTCATGGAATTGTACACTTAAAATGGGTAAATTTTATTGTACGTAAATGATAGTTCAATAAAACCATATTTGAAACTTTATCGTAAAAAGTCATTTTTCAGGATTCTTTAAAGTAGAATACATTGGAAAGGAAAATACCAATTCTCAAGGATAAAACCTATCTCAACTATTCAATTCCTCTTACCGGCCCCATGGATCCCTTAGCCCTCGTGCTGCCAGCTTCTCCTGGACAGTTTCTAATGGTGTTCCTTCTATCTTCCATTGTTTATAATCTGGAAGTTCCATTTTATTATGTCCATGTCCAGGCGTCATGCCTACAGGAAAAGACTGATTCAAAGAAAGATAAGTAGACTGTAGATATCAAATACCTGAGTTTACTGTTTATGTTTTAAAGTGAAATGTTTAAAGTTAATATTTGCTAAGGAGATTTTATAAAACAGTGATTACATAACGAATATATGTTCACAGAACATGCACACATACACAAAATATAAAGCAGAATAATCATCAATAATCTCATCACTCATAGAAAATCATTTACTATTTGGTTCCTTTCTTTATTATAATAATAGCAAACACTTATACAGCCCTATGTGCCAGGTATTAGGCTAAGTCCTGTACATGTATTAACTCTGTTACTCCTAAAACAACCCTTTCAACTTAAATTACTACTATTATTCCCATTGTACAGATGAAGACAGTGAGGATCCAATAGGTTAAGTAATTTTCTGAAGATAACAAAAATAGTAAATAGTAGAAATGGGATTTGAATCTTTTACTTTGGTTTCAGAGCCCCTGGCCCCTAGCTTCTAAACAATGCTGTTTCCTTCTTTTTAGTCCTAAATATGCATAAGAAGAATATAGACATACTGTTTTGTCACCTGCTTTCTTTAGAAAATTCCTTTAAAATGCAGTATTATGGCTTTTAAATACCTATGATCACATAAACTTTTCTGTAAAGAGCCAGATCACAATATCTGTAAATATTTTAGCCTGTGGGCTAAGGGGGAAAATTGAAATAGTATTCATGTAGTACATATTTAACAAGAGAAAACAACTCCCACAATTTCTTTTTTTACTGATAGAATAAAAACTATTGGTTACAATTTTTTTTGTAATATAGGTTTACAGATGAAAAAATGGAAAGTCTTTTTTGGGGGAATAATATTTTTTTTTAGCTAGGTTTCAAAGTTAGTATTCCTTAATATCAAATCAATTGCAAATATTAATCTGTAAAAGCCATTTTTTAGTTCACAGGCCATCCAAGAATAGGTAGTGGGCTGGATATCCTCAGACTGTAATTTGTAACTACTGAACTAGAATTACACTTACGACCTCTTTAATTAATAATTTTGCTCCCTTAAATAAAATGTCTTTAATGGTAAATAGACTTCAGTTTAGTAGTTTTACTTTTATAGAAAATGTAAAACTAAACTTCGCTCAAACCTCATTTAAATTGCTTTGATTTTCAAGTAAAGGGGGTAGGAATTAATGCTATACAGTAATTTACATAACATACTAGTAGAAGCAATTCTATAATCACCGCTCTCCAGAATAAAACCAAACCAAATAATTATTACTATTACACCTGCATTTGTAACTATGAACAAGCTCAATAATAAGACAGAATTTCTTATACTGTATTTTAAAGACAGAAGTAATTATTAGTATATACTATCAAAGGCACTTATATAAATTCTTATCTCACTAAAGAGTTCACATAATATGGGCAAAAAACTGTACACAGTAATTCTGACAAATTAACCAACCCTTAGTATTTACAAAATTTGTAAACATATTAAGATATCACAAAATATGATGATGATGGTTTTCAATTTAAACGAGAATGGAAAGGTTGATGGTAAAGTTCAGGTAATGGATGGTAGTGAGGGTAGCACAACATTGTGAATGTGATTAATCTTAGTGAATTACATGCTTGTGAAAGGTTAAGAAGGAAAATTTTATGATGAATATATGTTTCCATAATCAAAAAAAAAAAAAGGGAGAGACTAAAGCGATAATGAGAAATAATTAAATACATGATCCTGAACTGGATAAAATGGAGGGAAAAATGTCCAAAAGGACATACTGGAACATATGAAGAAACTGGATTACAGGCTATAAGCATTATGTCAATTTTAAATTCTTGAACTTGATAACTGTGCTTAAGGTAGTTACATAAGTGAATAGACTTGTTCTTAGGAAATATACATGAAAGTATTAAGTGTTCAGGGGCATGATGTATACAACCTACTCTCATATGCTTAGGAAATGGATAGACAATGATACAGCGAATGTATCATTAAAAGTTCGGAGAAATCTACTCTGTAGCTGCTTGTTGGACCGTACTTGGAAAATTACTGCTTTTCATTTTTTAATATGTTATATTTCATAATAAAAAATGGAAAAAAAAGTTGGTCAATCTGGATATCTTGATGGTGGTTACGTTGGAGTTTTATGTATGGATTTTGTATTATTTTTGAAGATGTCCAATAAGTTTGAAATTATTTCAAAATAAAAAGTAAAAAAAAAACAACCAAAAACTAAAATGAAAACCAATATTCACCAAACACAAGCAAAAACAAGAATATTTATAACCTGAATGAAATATTTAATCCATTTTTCATTATTACTTGAAAGATTCAGCAATATGAAGAAAATTACGGTTTCAGATTTCAGAAACACTTTTAAGATTCAACATTATTACAAAACAAAGATCTTTAGAAGCACTAAATTGGAATAATAATGTCTTGGCTTCTCTGCAGTATGTTTAGAAAAAAGTTTCATTCTAAAAATTTTTAAAGACATTAAAAGGCAAATTGTTATTTTGGTAAATGTCAATTCTAGAATATGAACTCTGAGGTTCAATGAACTTGGAAGAATATAAAATAAAGAGTTAAATAATTTGATAAGAGTAGTGTGTTTCTGAAAATAAATGTTGAAAATTACCATGGTATTGAAGTCTGTTTCAAAGTTACAATATTATTATACTCAAAATATTAAGTAATTTGAAAGATCTTTCAAAGAAAACATGAATATATACACACTCATTCTCTTTCACGAATTTCGTTCAATAAATTCAATTTCTTTTCTTTTACCCAATTAAAATATTTCAGAATAAGCCCTTTTTTAAGTGTTTACTAAATATAATATACACATGACCTTTACAAAAAAAAGTTGGACAGCAATATTTCTAGAGAACCTTTCATTTTCTTTTTAAAATTACTTCTACTTTGGGACAACTTATAAAGCAGACAAAGGTAAATGATCATTTGAAGGAGAAAGTCTGGAATTCTATTTAAATGCAGACTTTGATATTGTACAGATCTGGCATCTTGATGCATCATCAATATCTATAAAATCCTGGGCAAGTCACTTAACCTCTCTCAGCTCCAGTTTCTTCATTAACAGGAGGATAAGACCTACCTTGCAAGATTGAGAATTGGGGAAAGCACCTAATAACGTGCCTTTCATTTTCACACGTAGGTGGTAAGAATGTGACCAGCCCCAACTGCTCTCAAAAACTGTTTGGCATTACCTAGGAAAGTTGAACATTTGAATACCTAAAAGGCCAGTAATTTCACCTGTATGTGTATATACTCTAGCTCTGTCAAATATGGTAGCACTTGAAATATGGCTAATGCAACTAAGGAACTGAGAATTTAAAATTTTTATTTAAATTTACATTTCAAAACTAATTCTCAAATAAGTTAGAAAATTTTAGTGTTTGGGATAACTGGTGTATATGAATTTTTTTTCAACTATACATTTTATGAAATATAAACACAGATTAAGTATTTATATATTGAAAATTTAGGGGACAAAAGTTAGCACACTTTCCCTAAAAAGGAGGTAAGAGGATAATACCACTTTCACTACATGTAATTTTACAGTTTACTAAAGACTTTCAAGTTTCTTAATATTCCAACTTTCTCTCATTTCTTAGAATTGAGAAAACTATAAAAATACTAGAAAATAAAAAACGAATTTTGCTTTTAGTGCTTTTTCAGCTCCCGATCCTCGTATATACAATGTTAAAATAGCTATCACTCTAAAAATGGACGCTTTTTTCCACCTAAGGTTATATCATAAACATTTATACCAGAAAAAATCCTACTTAAACTATTCAAGCATGTGAGGCAGGATTACAATGTATTCTTATTTTACAGGGTTTCGGATTTGAAGCTGTCTTGCCTTTATTTAATTCAAAGGCAAACGAAAAAATACATGGCGGGGGGGTGTTGCGGGAGGAAGACGAGGAGAAAAGCACCTGGATTTAACAACCACAGTAATTTTCACTGCATTGCTATCCAAATACTCTTTCCTACCCCAACTCTAACCGAGGGCAACACAGTTCTCTCTCTAGTTCTTCGATCTCCTTTTTCTTGAGGTGCCTTTCACTAGCCTTCTCTATCAAGTATTTCCTTTCTACAATCTCCAGAATAGAGTCTCACTCTTAAACCCAATCCAGAGGTCTCCCACCAACACCCGAATTTACCTGACTGCAAAATGACCTCTCAAGACTCAAAATTCAAGACTCCGGTAGGCACAAATGGGAAACGGAAGTTGTCACCTCGGGTCCCTTACGGCAGGAAAACAGAGATAGCATTTAACGTTCCGGGACTGGGTCACATACTTCTGGACCAGATGGAGATAACATCAGAGAGCTGAAAGTCGACATTTCCCCCCGCCCTACCCCCCCACATCTGTGCACGCATCGTCTGATTGAGGTAAGATATATCGTGGAGGTGAGAAAGCCAGAAAGGAGGCGATGTTTTCCTCGTGGGGGCACCGGAATCCTTAGACACTGCACAGAGAGCCGTAGACTTACTGCAGCCAATAAGTGAGGCTGTTAAGAGCGTGGACTTATCCAATGGGAGGGCTGTTTGTTGAGCCGCAGTTGGCAGGCTGCTCAGGGAGGCGGTGGCGGTAGGAAGCTGGAGACAGCGGGGTGACAGGTAGGCGGCGGTGCTGTCTTTGGGGGACGCAGAGTGCTAAGATCTGGAGGGATTTTCACTTCTCCGGCTGCACGACCATAGAGAGGAGCTGACGACAGGGTCTGGGAAGGCGGTCGCTGGAGTGTTGGTGGTTACGGAATCTCTTGTAGACCCGGTAGCAGATTGGGAGGGTCGTGAGAAGGCTGCTGAGGCGGGTGGAGACTGAGTCCTTGGGGGCGACGCGGGGGCCTAGGGCGTGAGGGTCTGCGTTGGCGCCGGCAGGGAGCGGGGAGGGAAGCAGGAGCAAGAGGGTGTCGTGAAGGCGGGAGGAATTCCTTACACAAAGTCCCCGGCGACAGAAGGACGCGGTATTGAGAGAAATCCTAAGGACTGATCTTAGGGCCATTTCCTGGGATGGGGAGAAGGAGCGGAGAAGAAAGGTATTTACTGGTGGTCATATCCTTGGAACTCTTTGTAGTCATTATGTAATTCTTGGCTGATATTTACCCAACCAAGTAGATTGTTTCTCCCGGGAGAGGGCTTGCAGTGTACTGATGTGTCAGAACATCGCCTTCGTTGGCTTGAGTGCTTTGCACCTAGGCAGGCTCTGTAGGCGAAGGGTGATAGCTTGAAGGATAGAGCAGTCACGAACTGCTTACCCCAAATATGGACTTGGGTTGAGACACATGATATTAGTTTGAGATGGACGTGGCCAGGCTCGTGTTTTCTAATTCATGAATTTGTTTTGAGGGCCCAGGCTGATAATAAAAACATTTTATTTTTTATTTTTATTTTATATGGGCAGGGACCGGGAATTGAACCCGGGTCTCCGGCATGCAGGCGAGAACTCTGCCACTGAGCCACCGTTGCCTGCCCAACAAAACATTAAAAAAAAAAAAAAAATTTAGGAAAGTGGAAACCCTCAAAAAAAAAAAAAAAAAAAAAAAAGCCCTATAGTAGGACGTAAGTGTAAGTTGGAAAATGACTAGAAAATGAGTTGGTAGATTCCCATGACCCCCATCCCTACCAGATATTGTGGATGTTAGAAACTGTGAAAATGAGGTGGTGGTCTGAATTGGGGGAAAAAATCAACAAGAGGTAGTTTGCTGTGTAAGTCTGAGAAGCTAACTATGAATTATTTATTTGCTAGGTTTTAAAGTATGCTATTTGAGCCTCTGGCATTGAGGTAAAATGTATTTGAAGACTTGATTAACTATGAGTTTTCTTAAAAGGTTTTTTTTTATGTCTTTGCACAATGAAGTGTAGACTAAAAATAGGAATTCCATTCATTATGTGTTATGGAAGGACAAACTACATAAAAACTTAATTTTATAACACACTGGGAAACAATTTAAAAACAGCATTAGAAATTACAAAAATGTAAGCTGAAATGTTGCCTTTAGCTTAGTAGATACAGACTAATGTAGTATTAGCAAGTGTATCATTTTCCTAAAGTACATTTTATCCGTTGCATAAATACTTACTCAATATGGTATACTAAATATTTTAATATGAGGTCAGAACAGCTTTCTAAGATGTGATTTATTTTTGTATTTATATTAGTGTATCCCAGAACCTAAATCAAATATTCATTTTTTCCCTCAAAAAATCGTTTGGGAAAGACAGGTAGATCATTAGTGTCTGTTCTGAAATGTTTAGATTGCTTTAGATAAAAATGTTAATTGATATTTGGTGTTTCAGTCTTTGTCTTTTATCTTTTAAAATAATAATAATACTCTCTCAGTTACAAAGAAGACTTCTGATTCTATTTTGGTTGCGATTATGTAGTGTGTTGAATACCTGTGAACAAACCTCTGCTTTTATACATGGTGGTGTGTGTGTATATGTTTATGTATGTGTTTCTTCCTATTATGTAACCAACCTACTAGTGCTCTTACAGAACCAATGGCTGATTTTGAATGGCCAGTAGGTGTCATTGTAGAATGCAATCAAGTTGAAAGTTGAGTAGGAAATACCAAGTAATTTAGGAAATGCTAGTCTAAGTTAGCATATAATGACAATTGGCTGATTATATGTGCTAGAAGTCTTCTCATTTGACACATTTCCGTATTGGAGCTGTTTATAATATGTTTGAAATAATGCCTCTATGGAAGTATAATCATTTCCTCTAAAATGAACCTTTAAAGTTTGTTTTAAATCCAACTCTTAAAGCTATCTTTACATGTAATGTGGATTTAGCTTTGTTTGATCGTTTTTAATACACATAGCAGTGTATATTAAGTTCTAGAATGATTAAGATTTTCAGCTTGACTGAGCTTTTTTTCATTTTTGAAAATTTTTATTTATCAATTAAAAAAATTAACAACAAACAAAAACATTAACATATTATTCCATTCTACATATATAATCAGTAATTCTTAATATCATCACCTAGTTGCATATTCATCATTTCTTAGAACATTTGCATCGATTTAGATTGAGCTTTATAATAGAAAAACCAATGATGCATAATGAAAAGCTTAAGTGATAAAATATGGGCAGAAAGTCTCCAATCAAGTTATTAGCTGTACAAAATAATACATTGTTATTGTTGTTTTAATGCCAAAACAGAGGAATTCTTGTCTTTCATTGTCTGGTTTCTTGTGTTTTTTTTTTTTAATGTCCAAAATTGCTTCTTTTTACAGTTTTATCTGGCTAGAAGACTATGTACTTTTCTCAGGATGATGAACTGAATGTTTGTCATTGTTTAAAAATATAATGGATTCTGGAGGAAGCTGCACCAAAAGCTCTAAAGGTGTCTTGCAACTGGTATCAGTATAGCCCCGTAATTATAGAGCCTTATGCTGAGCTCTTGTCACTTTGTAGGTCTGCTCCTTATGTCTGCTATTGATACATTGTTTAAAAAAGGTTTGGATCTAATTCAAGAATTTTTCCAGAAAGTTGAGAAAAGTGTATATATATCTAAATAATCTTGGAGTTAGAAAAAAAAGGCACACCCATTTATCTGTTATATCATTTTCATTTCCCTTCAGAATATTGGTGGCTGGGGAAATAAGTAGGGGGAGATATACTTGGAAGAAAAAATAATTCCCTAGATTATTTGGTTCACAACTGGCTTCCACTTTAGAATAATTGATCTGATTTAATGTTCTGGCATTTATGGTATGAGCAAATGACACTAGTTTTAGCTTGACAGAAAGGACTTCCAAATCTACCTGTATTTTTTTTATGGCTCAGTAAATTTTCATGATCTTATATCATAGCTGGGATACATTTTAAAGCCAGGAGCTAAAGTTGCCAGAAATAAAAATTGTGCTGAATATTTTGGTTTGGATTAGTTTTTACTTGGCACTTAGCTGCTTTTCATAAATCAATTTATGGAAATTTCTTTTATGCTTTAGACCTATGCTAATTGGCACAGATATTTATTCACATCCTGTTCTCATAATGTCTCTGAAACCTGTTTCTAGAATTAAACTAAGAATTGGCAATTTTCTTGATTAGAGATTCTTTCATAATGTTTTATGATGTGGTTGTACATTTTATCCGTTGCATAAATACTTACTCAACATGGTATACTAAAACTTGAAATTGTAAATATGTTGGCCTTGACATAAGTCCAGTTTAAAAATTCATAGTAGTAAATGGGTAAACTTTAATTTGGGAGAGAGTAAAATCTCAATTATGTAATATATTAAAAGGTGTAACTTTGTTGTTTAAAGAATTTCAGCACTTCCTACATTTTTAACTGCCAAACAGAGTGGCGCTGATATTTTGAATGGCAAAGTATGGGTTATAGAATAGTTGTTTTGTTAAATTGTAACACACTGAATTTCAAAAAATGTAAGAATCATGTTTATCTATCACCTTTGTCGTGAGTCCTCAGCCCTTGATTGTGCTTGATTCTTAATTGAAACAGATTGTTAAAAAATCGGCAGCAGTCTTTTTTAAATAAAAAAAGGAGGGAGGAGGGAAGACTTAACTACTTCCTTTCTATCTTATAAGGTGATTGTAAGACTCAAATTAGTAGACTTTAAGTGCTTGTAAAATCTGAAGTTGCTGAAATTTGTATGAATTTGCCATCTATTTGGTATTTACTCTACTGTTTTATTGTTTGTGGGGAAAAAGCAAAGGGGATATGAATATAAACTTTAAGACTTAAATGGTTCTCTAATCTTCAAGGCCCTCTGCTCTCCTCTCAATTCTCTACCTCTGACCCTCTGTGATATTATTATTTCAATTAGTATCCTTTGTAATGATTCTGAAATCTATATCTCTTATCTAGAGCTTACTCTTGATATCTCGTTCCTATTCTGTATATCATATTGTCTGCTAGATAAGGATGACTTGGAGATCTCTCAAATACAGTATGCCTAAAAGTTAATTCATGTGTTCTCTTTTATCATGTAATGTGCCAAAGCTGGAGTCCTGAAGTCCCCTTTCGCGCTTTACTCATTTACCTTTCATCTAAGTAATGGTAACTTCTATTGACTGTGTTCTTACTATTTCTTTAACCCCATTCACTTCTCAATTTCTACAACTATTAGAAAAGTAGAATGGAAAGATAAGGGCCTAGAACAGACTATCTGGATTAGAATCCCAGTTCTACCATTTATAGTCTCAATTTCTTATCTTAAAAAAATAGATTTGTAAAAAAAAAAAAAGATTTGTATGCAGTTATACTCACTGGCATTTATTCTTGAGTAATTAAAGATTATATTCAGACAAAAACCTGAATATAACTGTTCATAGCAGCCTTATTCCTAATAGCCCCAAACTGGAAACAACCCCAAAGTCTTTCAACAGGCAAATGGTTAAACAAACTGTGTTACATCGCAGTTTGGAATACTATGTAGCAAAAAATGAAATGAATTATTGATGCCTCAACAACTTGGGTGGGTTTCCAGTAGAAAAAGCCAGTCTCAAAAGGTTATACATACTGTATGATTCTATTTATATAAAATTATTGAAATAAAATTATAGGGATGGAGAACAGATTAGTTGTTACTAGGGATTAGGGATGGGGAAGGAAGAGATATGTATGATTATAATGGAGAGAGGAGGGATCCTTGTGGTGAAGGAATGGTTCTGTATCTTGAGTGTGATGGTGGTTACCCAAATCACAAATGATAAAATTGTGCAGAACTATAATACACACATACACACACACACACAAATAAGTGTTTGTAAAACTAGTGAGATCTATTCCCAGACCATGCATCTAAAAAAAAACAAAAACAACTAGTGAGATCTGAATAAGCTCTGTCCTGTAGTTATGGAGAATATCAGTGGGGAAATTGAGAGAAGAGAACATGAAACCCCTTGGTCCTTTTTTTTTTTTTTTATAACTTTCAACTTGTAAATCCATAATTATTTGTAAAATAAACATAATAATAAAATAAACTTTAAAAAGGGATGCTATGAAGATGAAATGAGAAAATATACAAAGTTCTTATTATAGTACTTGGCATATCATAAATACATAATGAATGTTGGCTATCATTATTATTAATTGTATTAGCAATAATGATAGTTCAGGCCTCTGACTTCTCTCATTTGGACCATTTTTTTTTTAAATATTTTTATTAATAACTCTTCACATACAGTTCATACATGGTAGATAATCAGTGGCTCACAGTATCATCACATAATTGTATATTCATCACCATGATCATTTTTAGAACATTTGCATCACTCCAGAAAAAGAAATAAGAAGAAAAAAGGAGAAACTCATATATCTCATCCCACTTACCCCTCCCTCTCATTGACCACCAGCATTTCAATCTACCCATTTTTTTTCCTTTGTTCCCCCCATTATTTATTAATTTTTATCCTTATTTTTTATTCTTCTGTCCATACCCTGGATAAAAGGAGTATCAGACACAAAGTTTTCATGATCACACAGTCACAGGGGGTGCAAAGGTAGTTCAGTGGTAGAGTTCTTGGCTAACATGCGAGAGATCCAGGTTTGATTCCTGGCCCATGCACTTCCCAAAAACAAACAATCACACAGTCACATTTGTAAAAGCTCTATCATATGCAACCATCTTCAAGAATCAAGGCTGCTGGAACACAACTGAACAATTTCAGGTACTTCCCTTTCACCCACTCTAATACTCCATAAACTAAGAAACAATCACACAGTCACATTTGTAAAAGCTCTATCATATGCAACCATCTTTAAGAATCAAGGCTACTGGAACACAGCTGAACAATTTCAGGTACTTCCCCTTCACCCACTCTAATACTCCATAAACTAAGAAAAGATAGCCATATAATATATAAGAATTTGACTTAGAGAGAGGCCACATCTGAGCAACATAAGAGTTTCTCTGGGGGTTATTCATAGGCAAAATTATAAGTAGGTTTAGCTTCTCCTTTGCAGGAATGTTTCATAGGGGCAAACCCCAAGATCAAGTGCTCAGCCAATTGATTTAGTTGTCCCCACTACTTACAAGAATATCAGAATTTCCCCAAATGGAAAAGTTGACTATTTCTTCCTTTCTTCCCAGTCCTCCAAGGGGACTTTGCAAATACTTTTTTATAAACTGCCCAGATTACTCTGAGATATATTGAGGAATCAAACTAACCTGTACCAGCCAACAAGATCTCATGCCCTAGTCAAGATTCCCTGTACTTTTGAAGGTCAGCTAAACTGTCCATACAAGTTAAATTAGGTGATGTGCTACCCAAAATAGAAATTTTGCATCAGATAATATCTTTCCCTTTGGTCTCACATAGAAGTTGAAGTTTTAAAAATATGGACCATATCATCCTTTACCCTGTATTCTGATTTGCTTTAGTCCTTTTCAGATCAGCTTCATTCATATCTCTAGTCGAAGTCTGATCACTTTTTCAACTTTTTTTTTGATATTTTTATTGATAGACCTTAACATACAAACACAGAAACATTCTTAATATATGTACTTCATAATATGTATCTCTACATTGCCAGGGAGAATTACACCCCTGGGAGTCATGTCCCATGTAGCAGAGGAAGGCAGTCAGTTCACTTGCTGCATCAGCTTAAAGAGAGGTCACATTTGAGTAACAGAAAAGGTTCTCTGAGGGTGACTCTTAGACCTAATTTTAGGTAGGCTTAGCCTGCCCTTTGCAAGAATAAGTTTCATAGGGTAAACCCCAAGATTGAGGGCCTAGGCTATTGACTTGATTGTCCCCATTGCTTGCGAAAATATCAGAAATTGTCTATATGAAAAAGTTGAATATTTCCTCCTTTCTCCCCATTCCCCCAAGGGACCTACTTTTTCAACTTTTTAAACAGTTCTCAGTTGGACCATTCCTAGGGTCATCCAGCCCTCAGTCTTTCCTTCTTCTAGTCCATTCTTTTTTTGTAAAAAATAACATACATACAAAAAAGCTATACGTTTCAAAGCACAGCACCACAGTTTGTTGTCGAACATATTTCAGAGTTTGACACGGGTTATAATTCCACAATTTTAGGTTTTTTTTTTTTCCTCATGATCACATAATCACATTGCAAAAACTATACCATTATACGTTCATCTTGAAGAAACATGGCTACTGGAATACAGCTCTACAGTTTCAGGTACTCCCCTCTAGCCTCTCTAATACACCTTAAACTAAAAAGGGGATATCTATAAAATACATAAGAATAACCTACAGGATAATCTCTTGACTCTGAAATCTCTCAGCCACTGACATTTTATTCTGTCTCATTTCTCCCTTCCCTCTTTCAGTCGAGAAGGTTTTCTCAAGCCCTTGATACTGAGTCCCAGTTTATTCTAGGATTTCTGTCCCGTGTTGCCAGGGAGATTTATACCCCTGGGAGCTGTGTTCCACTTAGAGATGGGGAGGGCGGTGGGTTTGCTTGCCATGGTGGCTGAGAGAGAGATAGGCCACATCTGAGCAACAAAAGAGGTTCTCTGGGGGTGACTCTGAGGCCTAATTTTTTTTTTAACTTTTTTTATTAATTAAAAAAAATTAACAAACAAAACATTAAGATATCATTCCATTCTACATATACAATCAGTAATTCTTTTTTTTTATTAATTAACAGAAAAAAAGAAATTAACCCAACATTTAGAAATCATACCATTCTACATATGCAATCAGTAATTCTTAACATCATCACATAGATGCATGATCATCGTTTCTTAGTACATTTGCATCGGTTTAGAAGAACTAGCAACACAACTGAAAAAGATATAGAATGTTAATATAGAGAAAAAAATAAAAGTAATAACAGTAAAATCAAAACAAAACAAAACAAAAACCTATAGCTCGGATGCAGCTTCATTCAGTGTTTTAACATGATTACTTTACAATTAGGTATTATTGTGCTGTCCATTTTTGAGTTTTCGTATCTAGTCCTGTTGCACAGTCTGTATCCCCTCAGCTCCAATTACCCATTATCTTACCCTGTTTCTAACTCCTGCTGGACTCTGTTACCAATGACATATTCCAAGTTTATTCTCGAATGTCGATTCACATCATTGGGACCATACAGTATTTGTCTTTAAGTTTTTGGCTAGACTCACTCAGCATAATGTTCTCTAGGTCCATCCATGTTATTACATGCTTCATAAGTTTATCCTGTCTTAAAGCTGCATAATATTCCATTGTATGTCTATACCACAGTTTGTTTAGCCACTCATCTGTTGATGGACATTTTGGCTGTTTCCATCTCTTTGCAATTGTCAATAACACTGCTATAAACATTGGTGTGCAAAAGTCCGTTTGAGTTTTTGCCCTTAATTCCTTTGAGTAGATTCCCAGCAATGGTATTGCTGGGTCGTATGGCAATTCTATATTCAGCTTTTTGAGGAACCGCCAAACTGCCTTCCACAGTGGTTGCACCATTTGACATTCCCACCAGCAGTGGATAAGTGTGCCTCTTTCACCGCATCCTCTCCAGCACTTGTCATTTTCTGTTTTGTTGATAATGGCCATCCTGGTGGGTGTGAGATGATATCTCATTGTGGTTTTGATTTGCATTTCTCTAATGGCCAGGGACATTGAGCATCTCTTCATGTGCCTTTTGGCCATCCGTATTTCCTCTTCTGGTAGGTGTCTGTTCAAGTCTTTTTCCCATTTTGTAATTGGGTTGGCTGTCTTTTTGTTGTTGAGTTGAACAATCTCTTTATAAATTCTGGATACTAGACCTTTATCTGATATGTCATTTCCAAATATTGTCTCCCATTGTGTAGGCTGTCTTTCTACTTTCTTGATGATGTTCTTTGATGCACAAAAGTGTTTAATTTTGAGGAGTTCCCATTTATTTATTTCCTTCTTCAGTGCTCTTGCTTTAGGTTTAAGGTCCATAAAACCGCCTCTGAGGCCTAATTTTAAGTAGGCTTAGTCTATCCTTTGTGGGGATAAGTTTCACAGAAATAAACCCCAGGATTAAGGGCTCAGCCTATTGATTTGGTTGTCTTCCCTGCTTTGGAGCATATCAGGGATCCTCCAAATAGGGAAGTTGAATTTTCCCACTTTCTTGCCCTTCCCCCAAGGGGACTTTGCAAAGTCCACATCACTTTGGGATTTATCGGGGCATCACTCTGGACAAACCTGCAAAATCTCATGCCCTATTCACCCAGTCCATTCTTTTAATTTTATTTTTTATGCTGTATGGCGGGGTCACATTTCATTTTTTTTCCATATGAGTATCCCCTTATTGCAGCACCATTTGCTGCATGTTTGTTTGGTTGGTTTTTTGTTTGTTTGTTTGGAAAGTACATGGGCCAGCAATTGAATCCCAGTCTCCTGCATGGCAGGCAAGAATTCTACCACTGAACTGCCCTTGCACCCCCTCCAGTTCATTCTATAATACAACTAGAGTGGTCTTTCTGAGGTTCCATCACATAAATTTCAGTAGAGACAAAATCTTTAAAGATTCCCCATGGCATTTTTATACATTAATTTCTATTTTTTATAATAGTGGAATTAAGCATATGAGTTAGCATGGCTTCCAGGATATTATAGTTATAATAGGTGAATTAAAGACTGAAACAGACTACTATAATAAATGAATTAAAGATAAAAATATAAAAATGTAAAGCAATTTTTCTCACTTTCACAAACTTTTTTAAAAGTTTGGTTTGTTATTTTAAGTATGTTATTTTTGTTCATGGTCAGACACCAGGAATCGAACCCGGGTCTCCTGCATGGCAGGTGAGAACTCTGCCTGCTGAGCCACCATGGTCCACCCCTATGTATGTTATTTTTAAGTCTATTTGTTTGCTATTGCTGTCTAAGAAACCACTCCAAAACTTAATGACTTAGGACAAAATGTTTATTATTTTTCATGGTACTATAGGTTGACACACTAGTTTCTCTTTGGTTTCACTCAGCTCTCACACATTGGCTTTCATACGTTCACCAGAAGAATTGGCTGATTTGAAGGCCCAAGATGTCATCATTCACATGTTCATAGTTGGTGCTGGCTGTCAGGTGAAGTGTCTCATTCTTCTCAGGTATGGCTTCCCATCTGCAGGTAGGCCAGTTTGGTATTTTTGCATGGCAGTCTCAGAGTAGTATTCTAAGAAGGTGAAGGTGGAAGCTACAAGGCCTTTTTGATGCTTAGGCTTTAAAACTTAAATGATAACCCTTCCACCTTACTGTTCAATGCAAGTCACAAGGCCAGTCCAAATTCACGGGGGTGGAGAAATAGAACTCATTTTTTGATAAGAGGAATTGGCAAAGTCACATTGCAAAGGGAATCTGCAAATAGAAATGGGAGGAAATTATAGCCTTAAAACAATCTTATTACCAAGTTGCTATTAGTGTTATTAGACTTGTAACTTAAAAAAAATTATCTGGTGTGCTGAAAATAGATGGTACTTAATATTTTAAAATTTCAAAAAAAAAATTATCTGATACTGCTTTTTTTTTCCCAGTGTGAGAAAGTATTTGGAAACCACATAATGAATAAGGGTTTAACATCTAGAATATACAAAGAAATCCCACAAATCAACAATATAAAAGATGACCGACCCACTTTAAAAATGAGCAACAGATTTCAATAGCTATTTCTCCAAAGAGGAAATTGAAATGGCTAAAAGGCATATGAAAAGATGCTCAATATCACTAGCTATTAGGAAAGTGTAAATCAAAACTACAGTGAGGGGATACACAGGTGTTTCAGTGAAAGAATGCTTACCTTCCATGTGAGAGACCCATGTTCGATTCCTGGACCATGCACCACCACCCCAGGACTGCCCCCCCCCCCCAAAAAAAAAGAACCACAGTGAGATATTATTTCATACCCATTAGAATGGATATGATTAAAAAGCAAAAAATTACAGGTATTGGAGAAGATGGGGAGAAATAGGAACACTTTCATTGCTGGTCTGATTGTAAATTGGTGCTGCCTCTGTGGAAGATAGTTTGGCAGTTCCTCAGGAAGCTAAATATAGAATTACCATATGAACCATCAATCCCACAACTAGGTATATACCCAGAAGAATTGAAAGCAGGAACTCTAACAGACATTAGAACACTGATGGTCATAGCAGCATTATTTACAGTTTCCAAAATATGAAAGCAGCCCAAATATCCATCAACCAATGAATGGATAAACAAAATGTGGTATATACATACAATGACAAATTGTGCAACGGGAATGATTGTAAAAATCAGAAATGGATAGCACAATACTACCTAACTGTAATACAATGTTAGAACACTGAATGAAGCTGAATGTGAGAATGATAGAGGGAGGAGGCCTGGGGGTACAAATGAAATCAGAAGGAAAGATAGATAATAAAGACTAGATGGTATAATCTAGGAATGCCTAGAGTGTATAATGATAGTGACTAAATGTATATACTAAAAAATGTTTTTGCATGAGGAAGAACAAAGGAATGTCAATACTGCTGGGTGTTGAAAATAGATGGTAATATTTTAAAACTTTAACTTATGTGTGAGACTAAAGCAAAAAATGTTTATTTGGTACAAAATTTATATTTTGACTAGTGTATTTCCTAATATAACTTATGTGGACAGCTTAATTGAACACCATAAGAATATGGAACCTTGGGTAGGGCATGAGATTTTGTAGGTTTGTCCAGAGTGATGTCCTGATAGATCCCAGAGTGATTTGAACAGTAAATAAAAAAGTATTTGCAGAGTCCCCTTTGGGGAATGGTGAGAAAGGGGGAAAATTCAACTTCCCCAAGTGGAGAATTCTTGATATTCTCACAAGCAGTAGGGACAACCAAAGCAATAAGCTGAGCCCCCAATCTTGGGATTTTTTCATACGAAACTTCACCCCGCAAAGAATAGGCTAAGCCTACTTACAATTAGGCCTAAGAGTCACCCCCAAGAGAACCTCTTTTGTTGCTCATATGTGGCCTCTCTCAGCCAACACGACAGGCAAACTCACTGCCCCTCCCCCCCCACGTGGGACATGACTCACAGGGACCTTCCTGGCAACGTGGAACAGAAACCCTAGAATGAGCTGGGACTCAGCATCAAGGGTATGAGAAAACCTTCTCAACCAAAAGGGGGAAGAGCGAAATGAGACAAAATAAAGTGTCAATGGCTGAGAGATTACATACAGAGTCGAGAGGTTATCCTGGAGGTTATTCTTATGCATTAAATAGATATCACCTTTTTAGTTAAGATGTAATGGAGAGGCTGGAGGGAACTACCTGAAAATGTAGAGCTGTGTTCCAGTAGCCATGTTTCTTGAAGATATCTGTATAATGATATAGCTTTCGCAATGTGACTGTGATTGTGAAAACCTTGTGTCTGATGTTCCTTTTATCTAAGTGGACAGATGAGTAAAACATATGGATTAAAAATAAATGAGTAATGGGGAACAAATGTTAAAATAAATTTAGTAGATTGAAATGCTAGTGATCAATGAAAGAGAGGTGTAAGGGGTATGGTGTGTATGAATTTTTTTCTGTTGTCTTTTTATTTCTTTTTCTGAATTGATGCAAATGTTCTAAAATGATCATGATGAATATACAACTTTGTGATGATATTGTAAATTACTGAAATTACTGATTATATATGTAGATGGAATGATCATATGGTAAGAATGTTTGTATGTTGGTATGTTTAATAAATAAAATAAATTTAAAAAAAAACAACGAAAGTTCCTAAAGAAAAGGAAAAAAATATGTGGTATATACATACAATGGAATGTTATTCAGCTGTGAAAAGGAATGAAGTTATATCTTCATCAGGTTTTGGTATTAGGGTAATATTGGATTCATAGAATGAGTTAAGTAGTGTTCCCTTTTCAGTTTTTTGGAAGAGTTTGAGCAAGAATGGTAGTAATTCTTCTTGGAATGCTTGGTAAAAGTTGCCTGTGAAGCCACCTGCTTATGGGTTTTTCTTTATTGGAAGGTGAACTGTGGTATACACGTTCAGTGGAATATTGTGTAGTAACGGCAGCATAATACATATTCTTCTCTAGTCCATATGTTTGATCAAATGTCAAACTCCTCTAGCAGATGCTGGAGGCACGACCGACCTGGCCCTCCTTCTATCCTGAGCAGGCTGAAATTGTAAGCAGTCTCTGCCCAGGAAGGGCACTGACCTTGTTAGGGGCGGTGGGGCTGGTGCAGTTGCCACTGCAGTGCCTGGTACTGGCAGTGCCCATGGACCTGCATCTGAGGCTCCATAGCTGGTTACCCTTCCTGTGGTCCCTGGACACCTCCCTACCAGCCTAGGCTGCGGCTGAGGGGAAAACCCCACACCATTACAAAGGGGTGGGGTAGGCAGGTGTGCTCATGATGCCCATTAAGAAGCTTCCAAGGTGGGGGGAAATTCTTCTCTGAATAAGACCAACAAGTAGTATAATTGAAAATACTGAAGTCCTTTTGAAATCCTATTGTTCACAAAGCCTAATAAATAAAATTTTTACAAGAACTGACCAGAAATATAGTCTGCAGTGCCACAGATTTAAGATGTCAAGTATTCGAATATGACAGTTCCAGATAACTAAAATATACCTGGATAACCTTGATAGTTTAGGGAGATGGGCTTCTCCAGCTGAGTAGGCACCTTCAGCCCAGGAAGAGATTGGTTGTGCTTCTCCTAGGCGCACTCATGAGAGAGTCTGATATTGTTTTTTATTAACACGATGGAACACCATTTCTTTGCTAGCTTGTATTACTTCTTCTTTTTCACTTTTCCACTTTAAAATGCATAAGACTCAAGCAGGGCTTTTATGGATAAAGATCTTTTGCCTTTTTAGTTAACTTTGGGCCAGAGGTAGAGCTGGACACTTTTATAAAAATAGGTGTGCCAGTTTGAAAGTATTATGTACCCCAGAAAAACCATGTTTTAATCCTGATTCGGTTTTGTGGGGGCAGCTGTTTCTTTTAATCCTGATTCAATATTGTGGGGCGGGAACTTTTGGTTAGATTATCTCTATGGAGTTGTGAGGTGCCCAGTGATGGGGGTGACCTTTTAATTAGATGAGATGTGACTCCACCCATTCAACGTGGGTCTTGATTCATGTCAGAAAATTAACTTTAGCTTTCACACAATATGGTGCAGGAAAGGGCTGCAGAACAACTCAGGCTGCAGGCAGGGAAGGAGAGCGCCTCTGACATAAGCCTAGAATTGGCACCAAACAGGTGGAAACAAGTTTAAACAAGTAATGGGCAGAGTCATTGAAATATAAAGTGTAATCAAAAGCAGAACCTTTCACCAGAAATTTGAATTAGTTAGATTATTCAGATAGGTTGTGACCTCTGAAGTATCCAGTCAGCAGAGAAACAGAAGGGACTTGCAGGTTAGATAAATATTACTGCTTTTAGTTGCTCAGCACCACCAGCCACCATTTTTTGAATGGGCTCCTGTTCTTGCAAGATTGTGAATAAAATTCTTTTCTTCTCCACAACGAGTGAGCACTTATTCTCTTTCAAGTATGGTATTCTTCCTAGTAATTAGTTTAGTGGAATCCTTTAAAAGAGGAGACATTTTGGAGAAAGTTCAGAGCTGTCAGAGAGAGCCGATACAGTCGTTTGAAGACAGAAATAGTCAGAACCTGAAGAAAAGAAATCTCTGGGCCCAGCAGATGCTACGTCTCACAAGAGATGAAACCCAGATTTTTTTCTTTGAGCAGCTAAGTGAGACCCACAGTTGCTTGGAAAGCAGAAGTGACAGAGCCCACAGAGCCAGCAACCTTCAGAGAGGAAGAAAGAAAACACCCCTGGGGAAACTGTTTGAAACCAGAAGATGGACCAGCAGATGCCAGTCTCATGCCTTTCCAGATCACCCTTCCTTGAGCCAAAATATCTTTCTCTAGATGCCTTAGTTTGGGCACGTTTATAGCCTTAGAACTGTACATTTATAACTTATTAAATTCCCTTTTTAAAAGCTATTCCAATTCTGGTATATTGCATTCTGGCAGCTTAACAAACTAATATAATAGGCATCCCTAAAAATATGAAACTATTAAACTTTCCCACCTGTGAAACCCTGGATACTCTCTCAAACACTGAAGATTCCCAAGTCAATAGGCAAGCCTTGAAGCTTGCTCTTAAGAAACTTATTTCTATAGCAGAGAGCTAAGCCTACCAATAAGTATGCCAAAGAGTTACTTCCAGAGAAACTCTTGTTGCTCAGATGTGGCCTCTCTCTCTCTGAGCCTAACTCTTCAAGTAAAATCATTACCCATTCCCCTACATGGGGCATGATGTCCCATGGGGTTTGAGTCTCCCTGACAATGTAGAACATGACTCCCAGGATTGTGGGATTGTGGGATTGACAAGACCTTCCTGACCAGAAAAGGGAAAAGAAATGTAACAAAATAAGGGATCAATGGCTAAGAGAGTTCAAATAGAGTCGAGAGCCTATTCTGGAGGTTACTCTTCTGCAAGTGTCGGCTAGATATTGCTAATTGCCATGGTTTGCCAAACCCTAACCACCATTATTCCTGTTAACCCTAAAGAACACCCAGTGTCCTATCTGAGATCCTACAAAAGTTGCACGCACTAAGTTTACCTTTCAGAAACCTAAAACCCTCAGATGGTTCCTAGGCCAGATAAGTCCTGAAGCCTAGAGGTGCCAGTCTCCAAAAACATTAATCAGTTCCATTCCCCTATCCCATATTGTTGATACCCTTTTTCAACATAAAAAATAGTTAGATGGTGGGCCACGGTGGCTCAGCAGGTAAGAGTGCTTGCCTGCCATGCCCGAGGATCCAGGTTCGATTTCCGGAGCCTGCCCATGTTAAAAAAAAAAAAACTTAGAATGGGCATAACTCAATTTTCCTTAAAGATTGGGAGAAAGATCAAAGGAGAAGGAGGAGTTATAACAGCGAAGTTAGGATTTAAGAAATGAATATGACTACTGTATCGTTATATTGATGTATTTTTAAGTCTACAGTGTCTTGGAGCAGCTAGAAGGAAAAACCTGAAGTTGTGGAACTAACCCATACCAAACTTGGAAGTCTGTTCTATGACTACTTATTAAAATGTACTTTGAAATGTATTCCTTTTTTGTATATATGTTATATTTTGCAATAAAAAATGTTTAAAAACATCTCTGATTTAGCTAAGTGAATTATGTAGTACTATTTCATATCTTTAATAATTCATTCTACAAAGAAAG
Source organism: Tamandua tetradactyla (assembly GCF_023851605.1). Taxonomy (NCBI): domain Eukaryota; kingdom Metazoa; phylum Chordata; class Mammalia; order Pilosa; family Myrmecophagidae; genus Tamandua; species Tamandua tetradactyla. Next base: position 175,566,654 of record NC_135329.1, on the reverse strand, counting down.
TGAACATTTTGTGTTTATAAATACTTCCTGAACTATTTACATTTTTAAAGAAATCTTTGTTGTGATATGTATATAACACAAAATTACACATTTAAAATTTTTGACAAATAATTCAGTGGTATTAATTAACTTCGCAGTGTTGTGCTAGCGTCACCCCATCCATTATCAAAGCTTTTTCACTGCCCCACATGGAAACTACCCTTTAAGTAATAACTCCCCATTTTCCCCTTTCCCTGATCCTTGTAATCTACCTTTCTTTGTATATGACTGCCCCATTCTAGAAATTTCATATAAGTGGAATTGTACATTGTCTATTTGTGTCTGTCTTATTTCACTCATCATAATGTTTTCAAGATTCATCCGTGTTCTAGCATGCATCAGAACTTCATTCTTTTTTCTGACTGAATGTTATTCCATTGTATGTATATACCACATTTATATTTCTATTTATCAGTTGATGGTCACTTAGTTTGCCTCCATCTTTTGGCAATTGTGGATAATGCTGCTATGAACATCATTGTGCAAATATCTGTTTGAGCCCCTTGTATCAATTCTTTTTAATATATAACTAATACTGGGATTGCCAGGTCATGTGGTAGTTCTATACTTAGCTTTCTGAGGAATGGCCAAGCTATCTAACACAGTGGCTGCACCATTTTATGTCGTCAGTAGTGATAAATGAGTGCCCCTGTTTCTTTGCATCCTCTCCAACACTTTTTATTTTCCATTTTTTAAAAATAACAGTCACTCTAATAGATGTGAAATGCTATCTCATTTTGGTTTTAATTTGCATTTCCCTTATGGCTAATGATGTTGAACCTCTTTTCGTATGCTTTTTGGCCATTTGTATATCTTCTTTTTTTTATTAAATATTTTTGTTGGCATCTTCACACACATTCAGTGTACAATCAGTGGCTCACAGTATCTTTGTGTGTTTGTCACTGTGATCATTTTTAGAATATTTGCATCACCCCAGAAAAAGAAATAAAAAGAAAAAGCTCATACATCCTTACCCCTTCATGTCATTGACCAGTAGTATTTCAATTTACCCAATTTATTTTACCCCATCCCCTCTATTATTAATCTTTATCCATATATTTTTATATTTAAACAAGTTTTAATAACTTATTGTTTTATTCAGCTGTAATTATTATAAACGAACTGCACCTGTTTAAAGTGTACCATTTGATGAATTTTTTTTCTTTTTTAAATTTTTATTACTGAAACCAATCAGCATACAATATGAACATTCTTTTTTTTTCCATCTATAGCTGTATGTTCATCATTAGTAGTATATAGAAACACTACAAATTTTTGAGTGTTGATCTTGTAACCTGCCACTTTGTTGTACTTGTTTATTAGCGGTAGAAGTTTTGCTGTGGCTTTTTCAGGGTTTTTGACATAGAATCATACCATCTGCAAACAGTGAGAGTTTTACTTCTTCCTTTCCAATTTTGAGGCCTTGTATTTCTTTTTCTTGTCTAACTGCTCTGACTAGAACTTCCAACACGATGTTGAATCACAGTGGTGATAGTGGACATCCTTATCTTGTTCCTGATCTTAGGGGGAATGTTTTTGGTTTTTCCCCATTCAGGATGATGTTAGCTGTGGGTTTTTCATATATTCCCTTTATCATGTTGAGGAAGTTCCTTTCTATTTCTATGCTTTGAAGTGTTTTCAACAGGAAAGGGTATTGAATTTTGTCAAATGCCTTTTCTACATCATCCGAGATGATCATGTGGTTTTTCTGCTTTGATTCGTGGATATGGTGTATTACATTATTTGATTTTCTTATGTTGAACGATCCTTGCATACGTGGGTTGAATCCTACTTGCTTATGGAGTGCAATTCTTCTAATGTGCTGCTGGATTCAATTTGCAAGAATTTTGTTGAGGATTTTTACATCTATATTCATTAGAAAGATTGGTCTGTAGTTTTCTTTTTTTGTAACATCTTTGTCTGGCTTTGGTGTGAGGGTGATGTTGGCTTTGTAGAATGAGTTAGGTCACTTTCCCTCCTCTTCAAGTGTTTTGAAGAGTTTGAGCAGGATTGGTACTAATTCTTTCTTGAATGTTTCATAGAATTCATATGTGAAGCTATCTGGTCCTGGTCTTTTTTGGGGAGGAGCTTCTTAATGACTGATTCAATTTCTTTACTTGTGATTGGTTTGTTGAGGTCGTCTGTTTCTTCTCGAGTCAGTGTTGGTTGCTCATGCCTTCCTAGGAAGTTGCCCAATTCATCTGCATTATCAAGTTTATTAGCATAAAGTTGTTCATAGTATCTTCTCATTACTTCCTTTATTTCTGTGGGGTCAGTGGTTATATCTCCTCTTCTATTTCTGATCTTATTTGCATCCTCTCTCTTCTTCTTTTGTCAATCTTGCTAAGGTTCACCAATCTTTTTGATTTTCTCAAAGTACTGACTTCTGGTTTTGTTGATTTTCTTCATTGTTTTCATGTTCTCAATTTCAATTGTTTCTGCTCTAATCTTCATTTTTCTTTCCTTTTGCTTGTTGTGGGGTTAGTTTGCTATTCTTTCTCTAGTTCTTCCAAGTGGAGAGTTGATTCCTCAATTTTTGCTCTTTCTTTTTTTTTTTTTTTTGATATAGGCATTTAGGGCAATAAATTTCCCTCTTAGCACTGCCTTTGCTGCATCCCATAAATTTTGTTTGTTTGTTTGTTTGTTTTTTTCATCCCATAAATTTTGACATGTTGTGTTTTCATTTTCATTTACCTCGAGATATTTACTGATTTCTCTTGTAATTTCTTCCTTGACACACTGGTTGTTTAAGAGTGTGTTGTTGAGCCTCCAAATATTTGTGAATTTTCTGGCACTGTGTCTATTATTGATTTCCAACTTCATTCCTTTGTGATCTAAGAAAATGTTTTGTATGATTTCAATCTTTTTAAATTTATTGAGACTTTTTTTGTGACCCAGCATGTGGTCTTTCCTGGAGAATGATCCATGAGCACTTGAGAAAAAGTTTATCCTGCTGTTGTGGGGTGTAATGTTCTATAAATGTCCGTTAAGTCTAGCTCATTTATTGTATTATTCAAATTCTCTGATTCTTTATTGATCCTCTGTCTAGATGTTCTATCCATTGATGAGAGTGGAGAATTGAAGTCTCTAACTATTATGGTAGATGTGTCTGTTTCTCTTTTCATTGTGTGCCTCATGTGTTTTGGAGCATTCTGGCTCGGTGCATAAATATTTATGATTGTTATATCTGCTTGTTGAATTGTTCTTTTTATTAATACATAGTGCCTTTCTTTCTCTCTTTTAACTTTTGCATTTGAAGTCCAATTTGTTGGGTATCAGTATACCTACTCCTGCCCTTTTCTGATTGTTATTTGCATGGAATATCTTTTCCCAACCTTTCACTTATAACCTATGTTTATCCTTGAGTCGAAGATGTGTTTTCTGTAGACAGCATATAGATGGGTCCTGTTTTTTAATCCATTCTGCCAGTCTATGTCTTTTGATTGGGGAGTATTAATCCATTAACAGTTAGTGTTATTACTCTATGGGCAGTACTTTCCTCTAACATTTTGCCTTTTGGATTTTGTATGTCATATCTAATTTTTCTTCTTTTTACCTTTACTGATAGTCGTCCTTTCTACACTCTTCTCCATACCTCTATCTCCTGTCTTTTCTTAGCTGTCTCAAGTATTCCCTTTATTATTTCTTGCAGAGCTGGTCTCTTGGTCACAATTTCTCTCAGTGATTTTTTTGTCTGAAAATGTTTTAATTTCTCCCTCATTTTTGAAGGACAGTTTTGCTGGATATAGAATTCTTGGTTGGCAGTTTTTCTCTTTTAGTGACTTAAATATATCATCACACTGTCTTCTCGCCTCCATGGTTTCTGCTGAGAAATCTATGCGTAGTGTCATTGGGCTTCCCTTCTATGTGATGGATTGCTTCTCTCTTGCTGCTTTCAAGATGCCCTGTTTCTCTTTGACATCTGACATTCTGATTAGTAAGTGTCTTGGAGTACATCTGTTTGGATCTCTTCTGTTTGGGGTATGCTGCACTTCTTGGATCTGTAATTTTAGTCTTTCATAAGAATTGGGAAATTTTTAGTGAAAACTTCTTCCATTAGTTTTTCTTCTCCTTTTCCCTTCTCTTCTCCTTCTGGTACACCCACAACACATGTATTTGTATGCTTCATGTTTTCATTCAATTCCCTGAGTCCCTGCTCATGTTTTTCCATTCTTTTCCCTATGTTTTCTTTTGCTTGTCGAATTTCAGATGTTCCATCCTCCAGTTCACTAATCCTATCTTCTGCCTTTTGAAATCTGACATTGTAGATTTTCATCTTTTCTACTGTGCCTTTCATTCCCATAAGTTCTGTGATTTGTTTTTTCACCCTTTCGATTTCTTCTTTTTGTTCATTTCTTGCCTTCTTTATATCCTCCCTTAATTCATTGATTTTTTATTAGGTTTTCTATGTCTGTTGGAACATTCTGATTTAATTGTTTCAACTGCTGTATTTCATTTGAATTGTTGGTTTGTTCCTTTGGCTGGGCCATATCTTCAATTTTCCTAGTATGATTTGTTATTTTTTGCTTGCGTCTAGGCATTTAATTACCTTAATTAGTTTATTCTGGAGATTTTTTCACTTTTTTTACATAGGATTTTATTGTTGGATGATTTTGTTGTCTGTCTGTTCTTTGACATTCAGTTCAGCTTATTTTAGACCTCTAGCTTAGGTTTTGTATAAAAGATCAGAATTTTCAGTTCTTCTTTTCTTGTTTCTTCTTGCCCTGTATGGTGCTTCCTCCCCACCCCCTGAGGAGGGTCTGCTTAGGTATTATAGACCCCATCCAGATTTTCCCAGACCAAACTGGCCTCCTAACAGGAGGAAAGAGTCATCTGCGTCAGTTTTCCCTGAGGTTGAGACCCAGCAGGTTGAAAGGCTTTCCTATGAAATCTCTGGACTCTGTGTTTTTCCTATCCTACCCAGTATGTAGCATGTTTCTCCCTGTAGGTCCCACCAACATAAGGTGATGCAGTACATTAAACATCAGCGCACTCTCCCTGTTGGGGGCATGGTTGAGACAGAGGAGAGGTTGTAGGCTGACTTTAATCACTTCACTTTTCCAAACCCTAGGGTCTGACTTCCTTGAAGGAGGGATTCCACCTGAGCTGGGCCCCACCCCTCTCCCGGGGAAGGCACATGCTTCAGACAAACACTCAAATAAGCTTAATTCTGCCTATGCCTGTGGCATTTGGGGCCCCAAGAAGCCTTGCAGCTGTATCCAAAGAGCCATCAAGCCGTAGAAACACAGCCACAAAAAAGAAAAAGAAGAATCCTTTTCAGAGGAAGGCCCCTGTTCCTCGGGGTTGCCAATCAAGAGCTCAGGTTGGTACGTTGCTTTGCATATCTCCATGTCCTGTGTGCCCCCTCCTTTCCTTCAGGGCCCAGACTCTTCCAAGTATTATGTACTATCTGATCTGAAAAACCTCTGTTTTTTTTTTTTCCTTTTTTCTTTTCCCCCGTCAGCTTTGCCCCATCTGCACCAGGGCAAAAACCAGCATCTTCAGCTTTTACTCCAGGTTCAGCTGAGCTGGGGGCCTATTTTTAGTAGTCAGAATTTGTGAATTAATTCCACAGTTGGAGCTTGCTTGTGCTCAACCCCTACTGCTGGTGAGGTCCCTTTCCTTTCCCCTCTGGGAAACAGCCTGTGGGGGAGGGGCACTAGCCGCCATGTTTTGGGGAACTCACGGTTCTGGGGGGTAGTTCGCAGCCAGTCCAGCTGGTACAGACTGGGGTATATGTGTGTCTGGTCACTGACGTGGCCCCAGGAGTTGTTCTGTACTGTTCCTGGCTATTTAGTAGCTGTTCTGGAGGATGAACTAAATCCCACAGCTCACTAAGCCGCCATCTTGGCCCCTCATCATAATGGTGACTCTGTATGATAGTCTTAAGAGACTATTACAATAATTCAGGCAAAAGAGAAGGGTCTAAACTGAGGCAGTGAGTAGTAAAAGAGATGTCTAGATAAGTGGCTTGCTCCTGACTGGACATTGAAGATGAGGCAGTGGGAAGAGACTGGGATTGTGATGGTTAGTCTTGTGTGTCAGTTTTGCTAGGCTGTAGTATCCAGTTATTTAATCAAACACCAATGTAGATGCTGCTATGAACATATTTTTTTCAGTAAAAAATGTTTTTTTATTATAATTTTTTTATTTTTTTAAACATAGCAATATACAAGCTTGAACATTCTTACCACATGATCATTTCATTCTTGGTATATAATCAATAACTCACAGTATCATCTCATAGTTGTACATTCATCACCATGATCATTTCTTAGAACATTTGCATCAATTCAGAAAAAGAAATAAAAAGAAAAAAGAAAAAAACCTCATACATACCATACCTCTTACCCCTCCCTCTCATTGATTGCAATTTTTTCCATCTACCCAAAATATTTTAGCCTTTGTTTTCCCTGTTTTTTTCTATCACTCCCTTTCATTAATCACCAGCATTTCAGTCTACTAAGTTTATTTTACATTTGTTCCCCCATTATTTATTTATTCAAAATGTTTTTATGTTTATATGTAAAAACGAAAACTTACAGAGTAAGCTTGTTTCTTTTAAAGTTTCTTAAATAGTATCTTTTTTTTTTTCCACATGGGCAGGCACTGGGAAATGAACCCTAAATGGTATCTATTTTAAAAAGTATTTTTATTGACAAATCTTCACACGCATGCAGTCCATACATGGTGTACAATTAGTGGCTCACAGTATCATCACATAGTTGTCTGTTTAACACCATGATCATTTTTTTAGAATATTTGTATCACTCCAGAAAAAGAAATAAAAAGAAAAATTTCATACATTCTGTTCTAGTTTGCTAGCTGCTAACACACCAGAGATGGATTGGCTTTTAATAAAAGGGAATTTATTTTGTTGAGTTCTTCAGAGGAAAGGCAGCTAACTTTCCACTGAGGTTCTTTCTTATGTGGGAAGGCACAGGATGGTCTCTGCTGGCCTTCTCTCCAGGCCTCTGGGTTCTGACAGCTTTCCCCAGGGTGATTCCTTTCTGCACCTCCAAAGGCCTGGGCTTAGCTGCAAGTGCTGAGATGAGGAATGCCGAGCTGCTTAGGCTGTGCTACATTGTGCTCTCTCATTTAAGCACCAGCCAATTAAGTCAAAGGTCATTCATTGCAGCAGGCACGCCCCCTAACCCACTGCAGATGTAATTAGCAACAGATGAGGTTCACATACCATTGGCTCATGTCCACAGCAACAGAACTAGGTGCCTTCACCTGGCCAAGTTGACAACTGAGTCTACCACACATCCCAAACCCCTTACAACTCCATCTCATTGATTAGTATTTCCATCTACCCAATTTATTTATTTATTTGGTATGGGCAGGCACTGGGAATCGAAGCCAGGTCTCTGGTATGGCAGGTGAGAACTCTGCCATTGAGCCACTGTTGGCCACACCTACCCAATTTATTTTACCCCTCATCCCCCCTATTACTTATTTATTTATATTTATCCATATTTTTTTAGTCATCTATCCATACCCTGTATAAAAGGAGCATCAGATACAAAGTTTTCACATTCACACAGTCAGATTGTAAAAGCTGTATTGTTAGACAGTCTTCTTTAAGAATCAAGGCTCCTGGAACACAAGTTTCAGGTATTTCCCTCCAGCCACTCTGATACACCCATAAACTAAAAATAGATATCTATATGATGCATAAAAATAACCTTCAGGATAACCTGTCAATTCTGTTTGAAATCTCTCAGCCACTTCAACTTTATTTTGTCTAATGTCTCTCTTCACCCTTTTGGTCAAGAAGGCTCTCCCAGTCCCATGATGCCAGGCCCTGGCTCATCCCAGGAGTTCAGTCCCATCATGCCAGGGAGATTTACACCCCTGGGGGTTGTGTCCCACATAGGGGAGAGGTCAGTGAGTTTACCTGCTAAGTTGGCTTAGATAGGAGGGCTGCAAATGAGCAACAAAAGAAGTTCTCTGGGGGTGATTCTTAGGCCTAATTTAAAGTAGGCTTAGCCTATCCTTTGCAGGAATAAGTTTCATAGTGGTGAAATTCAAGATCAAGGGTTCAGCCTGTTGATTTGGTTGTCCCCATTGGTTGTGAGAATATCGGGAATTCTCCAAAAGGGAAAGTTGAGTATTTCCTCCTTTGCTGTGAATATATTTTATGGATGTGTTTAACATCTACAGTCAGTTAACTTTGAGTAAAAGAGATTACCCTATGTGCTGGTTTGAAAGGAAGCATGCCCCCTAAGAAAAGCCATGTTTTAATATAAATCCCAGTTCATAAAGGTAGAATAATCTCTATTCAATACTGTATGTTTGAAACTGTAATGAGATCATCTCCCTGGTTGATGTGATTTAGTTAAGAATGGTTGTTAAACTGGATTAGGGGATGACATGTCTCCACCCATTTGAGTGGGTCTTGATTAGTTTCTGAAGTCCTATAAAAGAGGAAACATTTTGGAGATTCAGAGAGATTCAGAGAGAGTGATACTACGAAGCAGAGAGTCCATCAGCCAGCAACCTTTGGAGATGAAGAAGGAAGATGCCTCCCGGGGAGCTTCATGAAACAGGAAGCCAGGAGAGAAAGCTAGCAGATGATGCTGTGTTCGCCATGTGCCCTTCCAGCTGAGAGAGAAGCCCTGACTGTGTTTGCCACATGCCTTCTCACTTGAGAGAGAAACCCTGAACTTCATCGGCCTTCTTGAACCAAGGTATCTTTCCCTAGATGCCTTTGATTGGACATTTCTTTAGACTTGTTTTAATCGGGACATTTTCTAGGCCTTAGAACTGTAAACTAGCAACTCATTAAATTCCCCTTTTTAAAAGCCATTCCGTTTCTGGTATATTGCATTCCAGTAGCTAGCAAACTAGAACACCCTATATCTATGTGTGTGTGTTTTATATATATATATGTATGTGTGTATGTATGTATACATATACATATTTTTTCCTAAATCATTTGAGATTTGGAGACATCCTGCCTTGTCTAAATGTTTTAGTATTTCTTAAGAACAATTATTTTCTATAACTAGTACAGTTATGAAAAATCATGAAATTTAACATGATAGAATAGTTCATATTCAAATTTCATCAGTGCAGGATTGCATGTTGCATGTAGTTGATACTGTCTTTAGTCTCCTTTATTATAAAGAGTTTTTTATCCTTTCTTTGTCTTTCATAACATTGACATTTTTGACAAGTACAGTCTCATTTTCCATTGTTCTGTAGAATGTCCCTTAATTTGAGTTTGTCTCATGTTTCTTCATCATGATATTAAGATTATCTATCATAATCATTTAAACATTCCAAACACAGGGATCCAGAATAAGAATGAGGGCCTTTAATCCTATACAGCTTAATATATTACCTGGATAAATCCCAGAGTATATTAAACCGATAATCAGAAACAATTGGCAAGGTCCCTTGAGGGATGGGAGAAAAAATATGGAACTATTAAACTTTCCCACTAGGGAAACCTTTGATACTGTGTCAATCATTAGGGACAATCAAATCAATAATCCAAGCCCTTGATCTGAGGCTTGCTCTAGTGAAGCTTATGTTTGTGGCAGAGAAGCTTAGCCTGTCTATAGGTATGCCTCTTTTATTGCTCAGTTGTGGTGTCTCTCTCTCTCTCTCATCCCAACTCTGTGAGTGAAATCATTGCCCTCCGCCCTACATGGGACATGATATCCAGAGGTGAAAGTCTCCCTGGTGGCATGGGAGATGACTCCCAGGGATGAGCCTGGCCCTGGCACCATGGGATCGACAATGCCATCCTGACCACAAAAAGGGTAAAAGAAGTGTGACTAATTAAGTATCAGTGGCTGAGAAAGTTCAGATAGAGTTGAGAGGCTACTCTGGAGGTCACTCTTACACAAGCTTCAGTTAGACGTATCTCCAGTTAGACATATCATAGCTTTCCAGACTCCAATGAAAACCATTCCTGCCAATTCTAAAGAACATTTAGAACGTTATAAAATATTCTACAAAGGTTCCATGCAGTAGGGTAACTTTCCAGAAATCTGCAACCTCCAGATGGGCTCCTGGACCAGATAAGTCCTGAAATATAGAGTCCAGCCCTTCTAGAACATCAAATAGTTCCATCCCTCTATCCCATATTATCGATAGCCCTTCCACCATGAATAAGTTAGAATGGGTATAGCCCAAATACCCCTAAAGAATGGGAGAAAGATCAAAGGTGATAGTGTAGTTATACAGAGAAGGTAGGGTTTAACAAACCAATATGATTGCTGTATCATTATATGGTTTTCTTTTACTTTCTAGTATCTTAGAGCAGCTAGAAGTAAAAGCCTAAAATTGTGGAATTGTAACCCATCCCAAATTCTGAAATCTGTTGTACAACTAATTGTTGCTATGTGCTTAGAAATTTATTGCTTTTTTATATATGTTATTTTCCACAAAAAAGTTGATTGTGGTGATAAATGCACAGCTATATAATGATATTCTGAGCAATTATTGTATACTTTTGATGATTACATGGCATGTGTATATACAATATGTATCAAAAAAAAATAAAAGATTATCTATCCTAGGCAGAAATACCATAGAAATGATGCTCTATTCTCATTGCATTGTATCAGTTGGTACATGTATTACTCTACACGTACCAATGCTGTATCCCAGAAATGGTTTTTAAAAAGGAAATTTATTAAATTGCGAGTTTATAGTTCTAAGGCCATAAAAATTTCCAACCTAAGGCATCCAGAGAAAGATACCTTGACTCAAGGAAGGCTGTCTGTCTGTCACATGGAAAGGCATGTGGTTGGCATCTGCTGGTCCTTGTTCCCAGTTCCATTGCTTCCAGCTTCTTGATACCAGTGTTTTCCTGTCTAAGCATCTGTGGACCTTTACTTAGGTCTGCTGAAACATAACCTGGGTTCTTAACTTGCTTAGAAACTCATGGGAAGACACATGGCTATGTGTGCTTGGCTCTGCATCTCCAAACGTCCATGTCTTGGTGTCTGCTCTCTCTGTCGGCATGCCATACATCTTCACATTTGTGCGTCTCTGTTGGCTCTGAAGCACCTGTGTTTTCTCCAAACTGTCTCCCCCTTTAAAGGACTCCAGTAAACTAGTCAAGACCCATCTTGAATGGGCAGGGTCACATCTCCATCTAATCAAAAGGCCACACCCACAATTAGGCATGTCACATCTCTATGGAAGTAATCTAATCAAAAGGTCATGCTCACAATTAAGTGGGTAAGTCTCCATGGAAACAATCTAATCAAAGGTTTCCACCCTACAGTATTGAATTAGGATTGAAGAGTGTGGCTTTTCTAGGGTACACAACACTTTCAAGCCAGCACAGTATATAATTTTGATTTGTGACATTGCTAATGATATTCACTTTGAACACTTGTAATTTCTGCAAGGGTTTTTCCACTCTGAAGTTCTTAGTTCCCTATTTGTAACTAATAATTAATGAGTGAGGAGATGATGTTGTAAATGTTCTGTTCCTTCTCAAGCTCTCACCCATTGAGGTCTTCTAATTGAGTCACTCTAATTATTAGTTGGTAATTTGCTATAAGGAAGAGTTTTCCCTTCTCCCACACTTACGTATGTATAATTGTACATTATGTGTGGACTCATGAATTTTTAGTTTATTTATTGAGCTGTAATCCATTTCAATGAGTTGTAATCCAATAGTGTTATTTATTTTGGTACTAAAATTGTTTCAGATTTAGTGGTGAGAGCCACTTCATAAAGGTCCTTGGGTCCTTTTGACGTGTACCCTTGTATCTTTAGTACTTCTTTCTTTCTAATCCCATGTGATATTCCAGATTTACATTATACATTCCCTTTTCAAGCTATGGAATCAGCCATTTCAAGGAGTCCTCCTTCCTTTTAATGGGGGGAGGTATTTAGTAACCAAGTTCTGGGTGCTATATATGCTTGATTATGCATTCATCTATCTCTCTATTTCATCTTTAATCTATCTGTCTTTAAAACTATGGTTTCCTACTGATATATTAGATACTGGAGACTAAAAGAAATATCAATTTAATGATTCAGCAATCATTCATTTGTTAAATCCTATCTTCTCTGTATAACTTCACCATCACCTTTGACCTTTCTGCCTTTCTCTTTAGATGTGTTTGGGCTATGGCCATTCTAACTTTTTCATGTTGGAAGGTTCTGTAACTAATATGTGGTAGGGAGATGGAACTAGCTGAAGTTCTAGAGAGGCTAAGCCCTCTAGGTTTCAGGACTTATCTGGTCCAGGGTCCCATCTGGATGTTGTAGGTTTCTGGAAAGTTACTCTAGTGCATGGAACCGTTGTGGAAACTTATCTTTTGTCCTAGGTGTTCTTTAGGATTGGCTGAAATGGTCCTGGTTGGAGTTTGGCAAGTTATGATAGCTAGCAAAGTCCAGCTGAATCTTGCATAAGAGCAACCTCCAGAGTAGGCTGTCGACTCTATTTGAACTCTCTCTGCCACTGATACTTTATTTGTTACACCTTTTCCCCCCTTTTGGTCAGAATGGAACTGTTGATCCCATGGTGCCAGGGCTGGATTCATCCCTGGGAGTCACCTCCCATGCTGCAGGGAGGTCCTGTATATCATAGAGGGAACGGCAATGATTTCACATGCAGAGTTGGGCTTAGAGAGAATGAGGCCACATCTGAGCAACAAAAGTGGTCCTTCGGAAGTAACTCTTAAGCATACCTATAGATAGACTGAGCTTCTCTACTACCTACATAAGCTTCACCAGAGTAAGCCTCAAGATCAAGGGCTTGGCCTGTTTATTTGGGTGTCCCTAAAGTTTGACACAGTATCGGGGAATTCCCTGATGGTAAAGTTTAATAGTTCATATTTTTTCTCCCATCCCTCAAGGGTCTTTGCCAGTACTTTTTTATTATCTGTTTAATATACTCTAGGATTTATCCAGGCATTACATTAAGCTATATAGGATTAAAGGACCTCTTTCTTATTCTGGGCTCCCTGTGTTTCATTTGTTCAAATGAACTACAGATAGGTTGAGTTAGATTATGTGTTACAGAAAATTTAGGCTCTAGATCAAGTAAACCTTTCTTCCTTTGGTCTCATAGAGTATGTGTGTTTCTAAAATAGGCAATGTTTTCCTTAACCCTGTGTTCTTAATTACTTTAACCCTGACCTGTTCAGCTTCATTCTTATCTCTGAATACCAGATCAAATACATATAACAGCCTCTCAAAATCCAGTAATAATAATTACCACTCTGGACTAAATGTGTCTGCTATAAGAGTTTACAGTCTAGGCCCCTGTTTTCTTATAAGCATTTGCTTCTAAAGAAGACCATTCCATAATTGTTCTTTCGTTTCTGGGTTATTTTACCTCACCAAATGTCCCACACGTTCATTCACATTGTTGCATGCCTCATAATTTCATTCCTTTTTGTAGCAGCACAAAATTCGATCTTATGTATGCACCATCATTTGCCAATCTACTTCTCAGTCAGTGCATCCTTTAGCAGCCTGCATTCATTAGGTGTCATGTATAATGGCCAAAGTCCACAGTCCATCAATACTCTCAATTTTAGATAATTTTTCATTGTTCCCAAGGGAAAGATAACTGTTTTAGTTTGCTAGCTGCTGGAATGCAACACACCAGAGATGGATTGGCTTTTAATAAAAGGGAATTTATTTTGTTAGTTCTTCAGAGGAAAGGCAGCTAACGTTCCACTGAGGTTCTTTCTTACGTGGAAGGCACAGGATGGTCTCTGCTGGTCTTCTCTCCAGGCCCCTGGGTTCCAACAACTTTCCCCGGGGTGACTTCTTTCTGCATCTCCAAAGGCCAGGGCTGAGCTGCAAGTGCTGAGATGAGAAATGCTGAGCTGCTTAGGCTGTGCTACATTGTGCTCTCTCATTTAAGCACCAGCCATTTAAGTCAAATGTCACTCATTGCAGCAGACACGCCTCCTAGCTGATTGCAGATGTAATTAGCAGCAGATGTGGTTCACGTACCATTGGCTTTTGTCCACAGCAACAAAACTAGGTATGCTCACCTGGCCAAGTTGACAACTGAATCTAACTAACACAATAACCAATAAACACACCCTCACCGAATAGGAAATCTAAACCTCTTAACTCTTGTCCCTCCCTCATTATTTACCTTCATTTTCAACATAGCCCATAGCATACAATAGCAGTTTTCACCCTGTACCCTGAATATAAACAGTCTTTGTACACAAATCATACCTTTGGAATAGTTCTTGCAAGAACTAATTTATATTTCTGGTGTTAATCAGACATTTGCCTACTGATGTTTATTCACAATCACCAAAAGATGGAAGCCAAATGCCCATCAATAGACAAGTGGATTAACAAATTGTGGTATATACATATGATGGAATACTGTGCACCAATAAGATGAAATGATGTCCTGCAGTACGTGACAAGATGGGTGAGCCTTGAGGACATAAGGCTGAGTGAAATAAGCCAGATACAAAAGGATAGATACATATGATTCCAGTTTTATGACCAAGGTAAAGTAAAATCAGAGACTTATAGTACAGTATATAAGGGATTTACAGATACATAGAAGCTAGATATGGGTGAATGGCTAGCTAATGATGTTGAACTCCAATATAAGGGAATAAATAGAAGTGAAGGTGGTTCTTTAGTGGATCTGTAAGTAACATTACCATTTTGAAGATAAACAGGATTGAAAAGGGTTGTAAGGCATAATTTCTATTCCACCTGACATGACTATTTTGCTCATGAGCCTGCTTAGCAAATGGGCTAATGTTGAAAATGAAAACATCAGCAACTGGTGCCATAGGTGATGGGACCAAACCATAGATCTGTACTACTGGTCACCTTTTCAGGCATAGTGAACAGCCAGATACACTGCTTGAAGTGTGCATACTGGGAGGATTTCCCTTCTCTGTTGGACCACCTCTGTCTAGGGGTAATGACAGCATACACTATGGAACCAGTTAAACCTGAATTTTTTTGTTAACCAGGTATGATTTTGTTCCTTTTTCATATGGTCATAGGGAACTTTATAAGGCCGTAGATTAAGGGAGAGTCACAGTAAGTAGAGGTAAGTGCCGTGAGTGTCTGAACGATTTAAGCTCTTTCGGCTTCTTTGTACTTTTAGGGCCTTCTCTAATCTAATCATATATAGATGTAATTTTTGAGTTAGGATTAGCTGGGTATGGTATGCTATCAACTAGTCTTCAAATAATGGCCTACAGCAGGCAGAGTTCCGCCTGCCATGCCAGAGACCCGGGTTTGTTTCCTGGTGCCTGCCCGTGCAAATAAATAAATAAAAAATAATGGCCTAAAATTTTTAAATAAAGATTTATTTATTGCCCATGTAAAATCCGTTGCAAGTAGGATAACCCCAAGGCAGATGATCTCCAGGTTTTCAATCACTATTTCATTTCTACATTGATCTCAGCTTCCTTTATCATACTGACAAGGGAAGAACAGGCTGGAGAATTGCTTCCTGGCAAGTAAATGCTTCTACAGGGTTTATTTCTCCTCATTGGCCAAAGCACGTCATGAGGTCATGTCTGACATAAAGATTGTAGAGAAGTATAGTCCTCCTGTAGGCCCTGAAGAAGAGGAAAAACTAGTATCTAATATACAGTATCATTTCCACTTAATCGAATGCTGCTAGCACATTCAACATTATAGCTTGATAGGTCAGAACATCCAGTTCTTCAGATTAGCTCAGGTCACGTGGTCACTTTGGTACCCTATGGTCAGTTTCTGCCAGGACCCAAAAGTTAAGCAAAGCTGATTTGTCAAAATGAGAATAATCATCTGCAGAAGACAGCATAGCTTTAGTCAATCATTTGAAGGCCTTAAGAGCAAAACTTAAGATTAAAAACCAGGGGCGATTTTGCTCCCCCCGGGACATCTGACAAGTGGAGGCATTTTTTGGCTGTTGCAATTTGGAGAGAGTGCTACTGACTTTTAGTGGGTAGAGACTAGGGATTCTCCTAAATATCCTACCATGAACAGGGCAACCCCTCACAATTTCAGGAGTACCTTAAGTCTCAGTAGTGCCAAATTGAGAAACCCTGCTCTAAAAGCCTAGTGGTCAATGTTATGATTCTTCTGTTAGGACCTATGGGTAGCTTTAAGCAATCAGTTTATAATCTACCACAAATACTTTGATCACCATTGGACTTGTTGGTTCATAAGGCCCAAATGGCAGAGGAACTTACACTGCTGCCTTGACCTGTTGTACTGCCTTCTTTTGTCCTGGGTCCCATTTAAAACTGGCAGCTTCATGAGTTATTTAAGGAATGGGGCAGAGCAACACACTAAGTGTAATTTATGTTATTTCTAGAATTTAAAGGTCTACTGAGCACTGTGCTTCTTTCTACGTGGTATTTGCAGGTTGAGCTATGGCAACTTGTCCTTCATCTTGAATTTAGAATCTTGATGTACTCCAAACCAGTGGTCCCCTGGAGACTTTATCAAGGTAGCAGTCTCCTAAATTTCCATACGATTCTTTCACCCTCTGATGTGTGTATCTTTACCTGGGTATCTTGCTGGCTAGATGAAATCAGCATGATGTCCTCAGGATAGTGAACAAGTATAATAACTAGTAGGTTAGAAGATCAAAGTTCTTCTGATCTAAATAGTCCAGGGTCTGACTTTACCACTTGTTAGCCATGTGTACTTGGGCAAATTATTTAACCTCTCTATGCTTGTTTTTTCATCTGTAAAATGGAGATAATAATAGTACCTACCACATATATATGGTTGTTATAAATAGTAAATGAGTTGTGTAATCTACTTAGAATAGTGCCCAGGATGCAGTGAATGCTATATAAATATTAGTTTTTTAAAAATGCATATATAATACAAAGTCTAAGGAGAAAATATAGGTATCTTTATAATGTCAGAAGACAGAAGAACAAAAGGTAAAGTGAAAACTCAACAGGAGTTTTTATCTTTTGGGCTCTGAGGGGTGCCAGGCTTTCTCTTATACCATTTTATCAAGACTGAGGGACAGTTGTCATTTTTAGGTATATTAATCTTGGGATTCTATTTTTTTAAAGCACCTTTTTAAGTACTCTCTTTATAAATAAAATCATAGTATGTGTTGAATTTTCTTTAAAATAAACCAACAGGGAAGAGGGAAAGAAGGAAGTATAGACAAAAGGATATTGAACATATTAATAACTTATTGAAGTATAATGACCACATACGGGTTTGAGATACCATTTGCTATACTTTTGTGTATGTTAGAAAATTTCCAAATTAAGAAGCTTTGTTTTTGCTGAATCTCTTAAAAAAAAAAAAAGGAAGAGGGGAGGATTTTATTAAAAAACAGAAAAGCACAATATTATAAAAAAGAAAAAGATTAACAAATTTGATTAGGTTTTTTTCTTTATTACAGGAGTTGTGGATTTACAGAACAATCATACATATAATGCAAGATTCCCAAATATCACTTTCTATAATGCTTTGCATTAATGTGGAATATTTGTCCCAAAGATCAAAGCACATTTTATAATTGTACTTTTAACTATAGTTCATGGTTTAACTTATGGTTCCACAGGTTGTGTAGTATAGTTCCATAGATTAAAAAAAAATTTATTCTGTTACCATATATACAACCCAACATTTTGCCTTTTAACCACATTCAGATTTTATTTCAGTGCTGTTAATTATTTTTTTTGTACTAGCATCACCAGCATCCATTACCAAAACATTTCCACTGTTCCAGATAGGAATCTGTAGATTTTAAGCCATAACTTCCCATTCCCTATCCCTACCCTGTTGCCTTATAACCTATATTCTGGAGTCTGATTCTATGGGATAACCTTTGTTCTGCATTTTGATTTATGAGTTTGCTTATTCAAATTATTTCATGTCTGTGAAATCATACAATATTGGTTCTTTTTTTGTGTCTGGCTCATTTCACTTACCATATTGTTTTCAAGTTTCAGCCATGCTGTCGCACAGATGAGAACTTCATTCCTTTTTTTTTTAATTTTTTATTTTTATTGATACATCTTTGAGCACACACAGTCCATACATGGTGCACAACCAGTGGCTCACAATATCATTACATAGTTGTGTATTCATCATCATCATCATTTTTTAGCGCATTTGCATCACTCCAGAAAAAGAAATAAAAAGAAAAAACTCATACATTCTATACCCTTACCCCTCCCTCTCATTGACCATCACTATTTCAGTCTACCCAATTTATTTTATCCTTTATTCCCCCTATTATTTATTTTTTTTCTGTATTCATCTGTCCATACCCTGGATAAACCTTCCAGACACAAGGTTTTCACAATCACACAGTCACATTGTAAAAGTTATATATCTTTATACAATCGTCATCAAGAATCAAGGCTACTGGAACACTGCTCAGCAGTTTCAGGTACTTCCCTTCAGCCACTCCAATGCACCATAAACCAAAAAGGGATATCTATATAATGTGTAAGACTAACCTCCTGGGTAACTTTTCAACTCTGGTTGAAATCTCTCGGCTACTGAAGCTTTATTTTGTCTCATTTCTCTTCCCCCTTTTGGTCAAGAAAGCTTTTTCAATCACCTGATGCTGGGTCCCGGTTCATCTCAGGAGTTCTGTCCCATGTTGGCAGGGAGATTTACACCCCTGGGAGTCATGTCCCACATAAATGAGGAGGGCAGTGAGCTCACCTGCTGATTGATTTAGAAAGAGGGGCCACATCTGAGCAACAAAAGAGGTTCTCTGGGGGTGACTCTTAAGCATAATCATAGGTAGGCTTAGTCTATCCTTTGCAGGAATAAGTTTCATAGTGGCAATCCCCAAGTTTGAGGGCGCGGCCTGTTGATTTGGTTGTCCCTACTGCTTGCAAGAATATCAGAAATTCTCCAAATGGGGAAGTTGAGTATTTCCTCCTTTCTCCCCAGTCTCCCAAGGGAACTTTGCAAACACTTTATTCAGTGCCCAAATCACTCTGGGATAAATCAGGGCATCGCACTACCCTGGACAAACCAACAAAATCTTTGTCCTGTTCAAAATCCCATGTACTTATGGTGTTCAACTAAACTGACCATGCAAATTAAATTAGGAAATGCACTATTCAAAATATAAATTTTGCACAAAATAAACATCTCTTCCCTTGGTCTCACATAGATATTTAAAATATGACAATATTACTCTTTACCCTGTATCCTGCTCTGCCTTAGTCCTACCCAGATCTACTTTGTTCGTATCTCTAGTCAATGTCTGATCCCTTTTCAACAGTTCCCGCCTGGGGTACTACTGACTTTCATAACTTCAGAAGCTCTAACCCTGAGTCTCAGTTGTCACATAAATACCGGAAGTTCTTGGAAACAACCAAGTGAGATACAACTAGCTCATTTTCTCAGAATTTAGATATAATAATTACTACTCCTGACTATATGTGACTGCTGTTTAAGAGCTTACAATCTAGGACCCTTTACAATAGACCCCAACCTGATAACCCATGCTCTCAACATCAATTCACTGAGTTTTTATATTGTAGTTAGTCCATATCAGTGAGGCATGATAATATTTGTCTTTTTGTTTTTGACATTTCATTCAACATCCAGTCCTTAAGGTTCATTTACCTAGTTGCGTGCCTCACAGTTTCATTCCTTTTTATATCTGAATAAAATTCTTTTGTGTGTGTACCACATTTTATTTATCCATTCATCAGTTGATGAACTGTTAGGTTACTTCTATCTTTTGACAACTTTGTATAATGCTTCTATGAACATTGGTGTACAATATCTGTTCAAGTCCCTGCTTTCAGTTCTTTGGTGTATACACCTAGTAGTGGGATTGCCAGGTCGTATGGTAATTCTATACTTAATTTAGTGAGGAGTGGCTAAACTGTCTTCCACAGCAGGCACCATTTTACATTCCCACCAGCAATGAATAATGTTCCTGTTTTTCCACTTCTTACATGTATAATTTTCCATTTTTTTAATCGCAGCTCTTCTAATGGGTGTGAAGTGATGCTTCATTGTGGTCTTGATTTGCATTTCCCTAACAGCTATTGATGTTTGAGCATCTTTTCATGTGCTTTCTGGCCATTTGTATATTCTCCTTGGAGAAATGTGTATTGAAGTCTTTTGCCCATTTTTAAATCAGATTGTTTGTCATTTTGCTGCTAAGTTAAATGATTTCTTTATATAGTCTGTTTATTAAATCTTTATGGGATAAATTGTTTCCAAATATTTTCTCCCATTGTTTAGTTCTCATTTTACTTTCAAGATAAAGTGCTTTAAAGCACAAAAGTTTTTAATTTTGATGAGGCCCCATGTTCTAATTTGCTAGCTTCCGGAATGCAATATACCAGAAGCAGAATGGCTTTTTAAAAAGGGGGAATTTAATGAGTTTGTAGTTTACACTTCTAAGGTCAAGAAAATGTCCCAATTAAGACAAGTCTATAGAAATGTCCAATCTAAGGCATCCATCCAGGAAAAGATACCTTGGTTTCAAGAAGGCCGATGAAGTTCAGGGCTTCTCTCTCAAGTGAGAAGGCACATGGCGAACACAGTCAAGGCTTCTCTCTCGGCTGGAAGCACATGGTGGACACGGCGTCATCTGCTAGCTTTCTCTCCTGGCTTCCAGTTTCATGAAGCTCCCCGGGAGGCGTTTTCCTTCTTCATCTCCAAAGGCCTCTGGCTTGTGGACTCTCTGCTTCGTGGTGCTGCAACATTCTCTGCTCTCTCTGAATCTCCCATTCTCCAAAACGTTTCCTCTTTTATAGGATGCCAATAAACCAATCAAGACCCACCCAAATGGGTGGAGACATGTCATCACCTAATCCAGTTTAACAACTACTCTTGACTAAATCACATCATCCGGGGAGATGATCTGATTACAATTTCAAACATATAGTATTGAATAGGGATTATTCTACCTTTATGAAACGGGATTTTGATTAAAACATGACTTTTCTAGGGGGCATACATCCTTTCAAACCAGCACACCCCATTTATCTATTTTTTCTTTTGTTACTTTTGCTTTGGTTGTAAAGTCTAAGAAACCATTACCTAACACAGGGTCCTGAAGATGCTTCCCTATGTTTTCTTCTAGGAGTTGGAGGTTCTGACTCTTATATTTAAGTCTTTGATCCATTTGAAATCAATGTTGTATATGGTGTGAGGTAAGAGTCCTGTCTTCCTCTCTCTTTTTTTATTTTTATTTTGCAAATGGAGATCTAGTTTACCCAGCACCATTTGTTGAAGAGACTTTTTTCTCAATTGAGTGGTCTTTGTCCCTTATTAAAATCAGTTGGCCATAAACGTGAGGGTTGATTTCTGAGTTCTCAGTTCTATTCCATTGATCTATATGTCTGTCCTTGTGCTACTATTGTTTGTTTTGATTACTCTCCATGATCAAAGTTTTTTGACTCTGTAATAAGTTTTTTTTCAAATATTTTTATTGACAAATCTTCACACATATACTGTCCATACATTGTATACAATCAGTGGCTCACAATATCATCACATAGCTGTGTATTCATCCCTATGATCATTTTTAGAACATTTGCATCACTTCAGAGAAAGAAAGAAAAAGAAAAAGAAAAGACTTATACATCCCGTACCCCTTACCCCTCCTTAGTATTTCAGTCTACCCAATTGTAGTAAGTATTAAGATTGGGTGATGTAAGTCCTCCAACTTTTTGAAGATGGCTTTGGCTGTTCAGGGCCCCTGATTAGCTTTTCCCATAATTTGCACATCTAAATTTACAAATGTTAACTTTAGAGGTAAGCTCTTTTATGTACATTTAATAAAGTTTAAAATTAAAAAGAGTATATCAGAACTTTTCAAGTCTCTTCAAGAACTAATGGAGAGATAAAAAAGGAAGAAATATTTAGTCACTTGAGGATAAAGCAGGGACAGGCATCTACCTATTTCGTTTGGTGCTTTTTCTTTTTACTGATTGTAGTTCTGGATTATATTTAAAATGATACCATCCTTTGACTGAAATATTTTTTGCCTTCAAGAAGAGCTTTTTTGAACTGTCTTAAGAGGGAAATTCTTTTAGTGGTAAAAGTGCCATTAAAACCAGAAACTGCCTTCCGTGATGCAACTCTTTGAATACCAACTGCCTTAAACATTTATTCAGTATTTGTAAAATTTATTTTAAGATTTAGGAGATTTTCCTGGAGTTTAATTTCCACTTTGATTTGTTCTTTGCCTACATTACCTATACATGCTGTATATTCAGTATATTTATAGATTCTTCTGAGATAGATACTACTTTTTGTGGTGGGAAAATGTTTTTATCTCTTATACTTGGAATACAGGGATCTGAAATTGATTCCTTCCTTCCTTCCTGCCCCCATCACTAAATGAGAAGAAGTTTATAAGACATGCCCAGCTTTAGCATTGAGAATGTGGTCTCAATATTATTTCCCACTGAAAGAGCCAGGGTTCCTTAGAGAAGTAGTTAATTTCAAGTCTAGGACAGAAAAAGTACAAGATGAGCCTGGAACATCTTGTCCTGGCAGGAACCTAGGTGGCTATCATCAATTGTAGGTTTATGACAAAAGGTCTTGAAACTGTTTTAGGGGTCCCCAAAACCAATCCTAGGTTTGATGATTCACTAGAATGACTCTCAGGACTCAGGGGTCATTATTTTCACTGTTATTGTTTGTAGCAGCAAAATGATACAAAGCAAAATCAGCAAAGTATAAGGCACGTGGGACAGAGTTTGGAGGAAAACAAGCACAGAGTTCTCTCCTCATAGAGTTGCACAGTATGCACTTAATTCCTCTGGTAATGAGTTGTGACAGTAAGAGTGAAGTGTTGTCTACCAGGGAAGCTCACTTGAGCCAGGTAGTTCTTACTGGGGTTGATCACACAGGCCACTGTTACTAAAATTTCAGACCACCTGAAGGAAAGCAGATATTTACCATAAGTCATTTGGTTTGCACAAACTATCTAGATGAACTGCTGTTATAGTGTGATTCAAGGTCCCAAGGGTGCAAAACCCTCTTGTCAGAACATTACAAGAGCTCAGTTCCTGGGAGTCAGCCAAGTCCACTCATGGAAATAGGGCCTTCTTAGAAATGGGCAGGGTTTGAGCCATCCAGGACTGCTGAGTCACCTCTTTCCAGCACTGGAACCAAGTCTAAAGAAGCTCCCACTGACCAATGATAGGATGACAATGTGTTGAAACATATCGTGTATATTTAAACCCAGAATTTTATAATGATACTTCAAGCAGATCAAAACAAAACTAATTGGTTCCCAGTAAAGGATGCTAGTAAAGCAACTCATTTGGAAAACTGTTAAATAAATGGAAAGAATTAAGCATTTATGCCATTTTTTCCCATAAAAATTCTTTACCAAATAGTAAAGGAAGATTTTCTTTATAGAAGTATTCTAGGTTAATAAATGAAGAAGAAAAGCTGGAACTAAATAATTAAATTACTACCATTTTGCAATCCCTGAAAATCCCTGAACATTAATCACCAATGACTGCTAATATCATAATACGTTGACAACCAGGTATTATGAGCCTTTTGATTGAAGAACATACCACTGGTAGTCATCCCTCCTCCTTCCCCATAATTAACCTAATCTAATCAAAGCACTATGTACAAAACTACCATTCTACAAGAATTATCGAGAACAGAGAAATATGTTGACATAATGAAGGTACAATTGGCAAAATCCAGACAATGGTAAATAACTCTGTTTCTTCAATAAATAATTATAAGACACACACAGAGACTTCTGCACATAGATTAAAAGAGACTTGAGGCAAATCATCTACTCCTGGTATGTGAACCTCATTTGGATCCTGGTTGAAACAGTGTTTAAAAACATTGACACAATTGTAAATATAATCACTGTTGGGATAGTTGATGATATTAAGGAATTATTGTTAAATTACTTTTATGATATTTTGGTTATGTTTTAAAAAGTTATCTTTTTTCTTTTAATTATTTTTAATTGATGCGTATTATATATTCACATGTTATGTAATCATCCAGAGTGTACAATCAGTGGTTCACAATATCATCATATAGCTGTGCATCTGTCATTACAATTGACTTTTTTTGTTGTTAAAAATAACATATATACAAAAGCACATCACAACGATTAGTTGTACAATAGATTTCAGAGTTTGATATGGGTTACAATTCCACAATTTTAGGTTTTTAATTCTAGCTGCTCTAAGATACTGGAGATTAAAATATCAGTATTTTAATCAGCACATCAGCACTCATTAGTTAAACCTGACCTTCTCTGTATAACTCCACTGTCATCTTTGATCTTTCTCCTGCTGTTTAGGAGTATTGGAGCTATGCCCATTCTAGCTTTTTCATGTTGGAAGGGGATAGGGAGATGAAATGAGTTGATGCGCTGAGAGGCTGGTCCCTCTGCGTTCAGGACTTCTCTGGTCCAGGGATTCATCTGGAGGTTGTAGATTTCTGGAAAGTTATCCTAGTGCATGGAACCTTTGTAGAATCTTATATAATGCTGTAGGTATTCTTTAGGATTGGCAGGAATGGTTTTGGTTGAGTTCTTATCTTTTAGCAGAACCGTCTTATGAAAGTTCGTAAGAAATATATATATAAGGAATAAAGTCAGCTACTGTGATTGAAGTATGGTCCTGATACACTTCTTGTTTGAAAAACATTGGGTGATTTAATTTACTTCCTAAGAGAATTTTATTATAACATTCTTTGTATTAAATGGACAAAAAGGGTCCATAGGGCCAAGATGGTGGCTTAGCAAGGTGTGGGATTTAGTTCATCCTCCAGAGCAGCTAGTAAATAGCAAGTAACAGTACAGAACAACTGCTGGGGCCACGTCAGTGACCGGACACAGAGTGTACCCCAGTCTAGACCAGCAGGACTGTCTGTGATTCCACCCAGAACCATGAGTTCCACAAGCTGTGGCAGCCGGTGCCCCTCCCCCCACAGTCTCCTTCCCAGAGGGGAAAGGAAAGAGACTTTACCAGCAGCAGGGGCTGAGCACATTCAAGCGCCAATTGTGGAATTAATTAACAAATTCTGACTACTAAAAATAGGCCCCCTGTTCAACTGAACCTCAAGTAAAAGTAGAGGGTGTTGGTTTTGCCCCAGTGCAAAGGGGGCGGGGCTGACAGAAAAAGAAGAAAAGAAACAGAGGTATTTTGGACCAGATAGCATGTACTACTTGAAAGGTTCTATGCCCTGAAGGAAAGGAGGGAGCACATAGGACCTGAAGGTACACAAAGCAACATACCAATTTAAGCTCTTGATTGGCAAACCCGAGGAATGGGGGCACTGCTCTGAAGAGGATTTTTATTTCTTTTTTGTGGCTGTGTTTCTATGGCTTGACTGCCATTTGGGTACAGCTACAAGGCTTCTCAGGCTCCAGCTGCCCCCGGCATAGACAGAATTGAGCTTCTTGGAGTGTTTGTCTGGAGCCTGTGCCTTCCCCAGGAGAGGGGTGGGGCCCAGCTCAGGTGGAATCCCCCCCTCAAGGAAGTCAGACCCCAGGGTCTGGAACAGTGAAGCAATTAAAGCCAGCCTACAACCTCTCCTCTATCTCAACCACGGCCCCAGCAGGGAGAGTCTGCTGAAGTTAAAAGTACCACATTACCTTATGCTTGTGGGACCTGCAGGCAGAAAAGCACCACATACTGAGCAGAATAGGAAAAACAAAGAGTCCAGATGCTTCATAGGAAAGTCTTTCAACCTGCTGGGCCTCAACCTCTTGGAAAACTGATGCAGGTGACTCTTCTCCTGTTAGGAGGCCAGTTTGGTCTGGGAAAATCTGGCTGGGGCCTATAATACCTAAGTAGACCCTCCTAAGGGTGGGGGGAAGGCACCATGCAGGCAGGGCCAGAAACAAGAAAACAAAAATTGAAAAATTCTCATCTTTTAAGCAAAATCTAAGCTAGAGGTCCAGAATAAGCTGCACTGAATGTCAAAGAACAGATAGTTGACAAAATCATCCAGCAATAAAATCCTAGGTAAAAAAAAAGTGAGAACAATCTCCAGAATAAACTAATTAAGATAATTAAACGCCTAGAAGCCAGCAAAAAATAATGAATCATACTAGGAAAATTGAAGATATGGCCCAGTCAAAGGAACAAAGCAACAATTTGAATGAGATACAGGAGTTGAAACAATTAATTCAGAATGTTCGAACAGACATGGAAAACCTCATCAAAAATCAAATTAATGAATTTAGGAAGAATATAAAGAAGGCAAGGAATGAACAAAAAGAAGAAATTGAAAGTCTGAAAAAAACAAATCACAGAACTTACAGTATGAAAGGCACAGTAGAAAAGATGAAAAAGTAATGAAAACCTACAATGTCAGATTTCAAGAGGCAGAAGATAGGATTAGTGAACTGGAGAATGAAACATCTGAAATCCGACATGCAAAAGAAAATACAGGGAAAAGAATGGAAAAATATGAGCAGGGACTCGGAATAAAATGACAACATGAAGCACATGCATATGCATGTTGCGGGTGTCCCAGAAGGAGAAGAGAAAGGAAAAGGAGGAGAAAAACTAGTGGAGGAAATTATCACTGAAATTTCCCAACTCAGGAAAGACTAAAAATTACAGATCCAAGAAATGCAGCATACCCCAAACAGAATAGATCCAAATAGATGAACTCTAAGACACTTAGTAATCAGAATGTCAGATGTCAAAGAGAAAGAGAGAATCTTGAAAGCAGCAAGAGAAAAACAATGCATCACATACAACAGAAGCAGAATAAGACTGTGCGTAGATTTCTCAGAAGAACCCATGGAGGGGAGAAGACACTGAGATGATATATTTGAATTACTAAAAGAGAAAAAATGCCAATCAAGAATTTTATATCCAGCAGAATTGTCCTTCAAAAATGAGGGAGAAATTAAAACATTTTCAGACAAAAAATCACTGAGAGAATTTGTGACCAAGAGACCAGCTCTGCAAGAGATACCAAAGGAGCACTAGAAGGAAAAGACAAGAGAGAGAGAGGTATGGAGAAGAGTGTAGAAATGAAGACTACCGGTAAAGGTAAAAAGAAGAAAAATTAGATATGACATACAAAATCCAAACGGCAAAATGGTAGAGGAAAGTACTACCCATACAGTAATAACACTAACTGTTAATGGATTAATACTCCCCAATCAAAAGACATAGACTGGCAGAATGGATTAAAAAACAGGACCCATCTATATGCTGTCTACAGAAAACACGTCTTCGACTCAAGAATAAGCATAGGTTATAAGTGAAAGGTTGGGGAAAGATATTTCATGCAAATAACAATCAGAAAAGAGCAGGAGAAGCTATACTACTACCCAACAAATTATACTTCAAATGGAAAACAGTTAAAAGAGACAAAGAAGGACACTATGTATTAATAAAAGGAACAATTCAACAAGAGACATAACAATCATAAATATTTATGCACTGAGCAGAATGCTCCAAAATACATGAGGCACACACTGAAAAGAGAAATAGACACACCTACCATTATAGTTGGAGACTTCAATTCCCCACTCTCATCAACGGACAGAACATCTAGACAGAAGATCAATAAAGAAACAGAGAAGTTGAATAATACGATAAATGAACTAGACTTAACAGACATTTATAGAACATTACACCCCACAACAGCAGGATATACCTTTTTCCCAAGTGCTCATGATTCATTCTCAAGGATAGACCATATTCTGAGTTACAAAGTAAGTCTCAATAAATTTTAAAAGACTGAAATCATACAAAACTCTTTCTCAGATCATAAAGGAATAAAGTTGGAAATCAATAATAGGCAGAGTGGCAGAAAATTCACAAATATGTGGAGGCTCAATAACACACTCTTAAACAACCAGTGTGTCAAGGAAGAAATTACAAGAGAAATCAGTAAATATCTCGAGGTAAATGAAAATGAAAACACAACATGTCAAAATTTATGGGATGCAGCAAAGGCAGTGCTAAGAGGGAAATTTATTGCCCTAAATGCCTATATCAAAAAAGAAGAAAGGGCAAAAATTCAGGAATTAACTGTCCACTTGGAAGAAGTAGAGAAAGAACAGCAAACTAACCCCAAAGCAAGCAAAAGGAAAGAAAAATGAAGATTAGAGCAGAAATAAATGAAATTGAAAACAATTGAGAATGTCAACAAAACCAGAAGCTGGTTCTATGAGAAAATCAATAAGATTGATAGACCCTTAGCAAAATTGACAAAAACAAGAAGAGACAGATGCAAATAAATAAGATCAGAAATGGAGGAGGAGACATAACCACTGACCCCACAGAAATAAAGGAAGTAATGAGAGGATACTTTGAGCAACTTTATGCTAATAAATATGACAATGTAGATGAAATGGACACCTTTCTAGAAAGGCATGAACAACCAATTCTGACTCGAGAAGAAATAAATGACATCAACAAACCAGTCACAAGTAAAGAAATTGTATCAGTCATTAAGAAGCTCCCCAAAGAGAAAAGGCCAGGACCAGATGGCTTCACATGTCAATTCTACGAAACATTCAAGAAAGAATTAGTACCAATCCTGCTCAAACCTTTCAAAAGACTTGAAGAGGAAGGAAAGTGACCTAACTCATTCTACAAAGCCGACATCACCCTCACACCAAAGCCAGACAAAGATGTTACAAAAAAAGAAAACTACAGACCAATCTTTCTAATGAATATAGATGCAAAAATCCTCAACAAAATTCTTGCAAATTGAATCCAGCAGCACATTAGAAGAATTGCACTCCATAAGCAAGTAGGATTCAACCCACGTATGCAAGGATCATTCAACATAAGAAAATCAAATAATGTAATACACCATATCCACGAATCAAAGCAGAAAAACCACATGATCATCTCGGATGACGCAGAAAAGGCATTTGACAAAATTCAATACCCTTTCCTGTTGAAAACACTTCAAAGCATAGAAATAGAAAGGAACTTCCTCAACATGATAAAGGGAATATATGAAAAACCCACAGCTAACATCATCCTGAATGGGGAAAAACTAAAAGCATTCCCCCTAAGATCAGGAACAAGACAATGATGTCCACTATCACCACTGCGATTCAACATCATGTTGGAAGTTCTAGCCAGAGCAGTTAGACAAGAAAAAGAAATAGAAGGCATCAAAATTGGAAAGGAAGAAGTAAAACTCTCACTGTTTGCAAATGGTATGATTCTATATGTCAAAAACCCTGAAAAATCCACAGCAAAACTTCTACAGCTAATGAATGAGTTTAGCAAAATGGCAGGTTACAAGATCAATGCTCAAAAATCTATAGTGTTTCTATACACTAGTAATGAACAATCTGAGGGAAAGTCAAGAAAATAATTCCATTTACAATTGCAACCAAATGAGTAAAGTATTTAGGAATAAATTTGACTAAAGAGCAAAAGACCTGTGCACAGAAAACTCCAAGAGATTGTTAAAGGAAATCGCAGAAGACCTAAATAAATGGAAGGGCATACCATGTTCATGGATTCGAAGACTAAATATTATTAAGATGTCAGTTCTACCTAAATTGATTTACAGATTCAATGCAATGCCACCTGAAATCCCAAAAACATACTTTCCAGAGCTAGAAAAACCAGTAACCAAATGTATCTGGAAGGACAGGGTGCCCCAAATAGCTAAAATTATCCTTCGAAAGGAAAATGAAATCGGAGGATTCATGCTACCTGACTTTAAGGCATATTACACAGCTGCAGTGGTCAAAACAGCATGGTACTGGCATAAAGATAGAATTATTGACCAATGGAATCAAATAGAGTGTTCAGATATAAACCTTCTCATCTATGGACAATTAGTCTTTGATAAGACAGTCAAGCCATCTCACCTGGGACAGAACAGACTCTTCAATAAATGGTGCCTAGAGAACTGGATATCCACATGCAAAAGAATGAAAGAGGATCCATATCTCACATCCCATACAAAAATTAATTCAAAATGGATCAAAGACTTAAACATTAAATCTAAGACCATGTAAATTTTAGAAGAAAATGTAGAGAAGTATCTTTTAAATCTTATAATAGGAGGCAGTTTCCTAGACCTTACACCCAAAGCATGAGCATTGAAGAAAGAAAGAAATGGAAACGCCTCAAAATTAAACACTTTTGTGCATCAAAGAACTTAGTCAAGAAAGTAAAAGACAGCCTACACAATGGGATACAATATTTGGAAACAATATATCAGATAATGGTTTGGTATCCAGAAATTATAAAGAGATTGTTCAACTCAACAACAAAAAGACAGATAACCCAATTACAAAATGGGCAAAAGACTTGAACAGAGACTTCACTGAAGAGGAAGTACAAATGGCCAAAGGCAGATGAAAAGATACTCAACTTCCCTGGCTGTTAGGGAAATGCAAATCAAAACCACAATGAGATATCATCTCACACCCACCAGAAGGCCATTATCAATAAAACAGAAAATGACAAGTATGGAGAAAGAGGCACACTTATCCACTGTTGGTGGGAATGTCAAATGGTACAACCACTGTGGAGGGCAGTTTGGCATGTCCTCAGGAAGCTAAGTATAGAATTGTCATATGACTTGGCAATACCATTGCTAGGTGTCTACTCAGAGGACATAAGGGCAAGGACACAAACAGACATTTGCACACCAATGTTTATAGCAGCATTATTTACAATTGTGAAGAGATGGAAACAGCCCAAATGTCTATCAACAGATGAGTGGTTATACAAGCTGTGGTATATACATATCATGGAATATTATACAGCTGTAAAACAGAATAAAGTTATAAAATACATAACAACATGGATGGACCTTAAGGACATTATTCTGAGTGAGATTAGCCAGGAACAAAAGGAGAAATACTGTGTGGTCTCACTGATATGTACTAACATTAGTGAATGAATTTGAAATACTTCAGTTGTTAACAGAGGCCATCAGGAGATAGAAATAGGGTAGATATTGGGTAACTGGAGCTGAAGGGATGCAGATTCTGCAACAGGACTGATTGTAAAAATTCAGAAATGGATAGTTCAGTACTGCCTAACTATAATACCATAATGTTAGAACACTGAATGAAACTGAATGTGAGAATGATAGAGGGAGGAGGCCTGGGTGCACAAAGGAGATAAGAAGGAAAGATAAACGATAAAGACTGAGATAGTATAATCTAGGAATGCCTAGAGTGTATAATGATAGTGGCTAAATATACAAATTTAAAATGTTTTTGCATGAGGAAGAACAAAGGAATGTCATTACTGCAGAGTGTTGAAAATAGATGGTAATTAATATTTTAAACTTTTAACTTATGTGTGAGACTGAAGCAAAAAATGTTTATTTGGTACAAAATTTTTATTTTGACTAGTACGTTTCTTAATATAGCTTATGTGGGCAGCTTAATTGAACACCATAAGTACATGGAACCTTGGGTAGGGCATGAAATTTTGTAGGTTTGTCCAGAGTGATGCTCCGATAAATCCCAGAGTGATTTGAACAGCGAATAAAAAAGTATTTGTGAAGTCCCCTTGGGGAATGCTGAGAAGGGGAAAATTCACCTTCCTACAAATGGAGAATTCTTGATATTTTCACTAGCAGTGGGGACAGCCAAAGCAATAAGCTGAGCCCCCAATCTTGGGATTTGTTCATATGAAACTTCATCCCACAAAGGACAGGCTAAGACTACTTAAAATTAGGCCTAAGAGTCACCCTCAGGAGAACCTCTTTCATTGCCCTGATGTGGCCTCTCTCTCAGCCACCATGACAAGCAAACTCACCGCCCTTCCCCTCTCCATGTGGGAACGACTCCCAGGGGTGTGGACCTTCCTGGCAACGTGGGACAGAAATCCTAGAATGAGCTGGGACTTAGCAACAAGGGTTTGAGAAACCTTCTTGACCAGAAGGGGGAAGAGTGAAATGAGACTAAGTAAAGTGTTGATGGCTGAAAGATTTCAGACAGAGTCAAGAGGTTATCCTGGAAGTTATTCTCACACATTAAATAGATATCACCTTTTTAGTTAAGGTGTAACGGAGAGGCAGGAGGGAACTACCTGAAAATGTAGAGCTGTGTTCCAGTAGCCATGTTTCTTGAAGATGATTATATAGTGATACAGCTTTCACAGTGTGACTGTGTGATTGTGAAAACCTTATGTCTGATGCTCCTTTTATCTACCTTTTTGACACAGATGAGTAAAACATATGGATTAGAAATAAATAATGGGGGACAAATGTTAACATAAATCTAGTAGATTGAAATGTTAGTGATCAATGAAAGGGAAGTGTAGGGGTGTGGTGGTTAGATTCAGTTGTCAGTTTGGCTAGGTGAAGGTGCCTAGTTATGTTGCTGTGGACATGAGCCAATGATACGTGAACCTCATCTGTTACTCATTACACCTGCGGTCAACTAGGAGGCATACCTGCTGCAGTGAATGATGTTTGATTTAATTGGCTGGTCCTTAAATGAGAGACCTCAATGTAGCGCAGCCCACACAGCTCAGCATACCTCATCTCAGCACTCATAGCTGAGCCCAGGCCTTTGGGGATGCAGAAAGAAAACACCCTGGGAAAAGCTGTTGGAACCTAGAGGTCTGGAAAGAAGCCCAGCAGAGATTGTCCTGTGCCTTCCCACGTAAGAAAGAACCTCAGATGAAAGTTAGCTGCCTTTCCCCTGAAGAATTAATGAATAAATCCCCTTTTATTAAAAGCCAATCTGTCTCTGGTGTGTTGCATTCCGGCAGGTAGCAAACTAGAATAAGGGGATATATGGTATGTATGAATTTTTTTCTGTTTTCTTTTTATTTCTTTTTCTGAATTGATGCAAATGTTTTAAGAAATGATCATGATGATGAATATACAACTATGTGATAATATTGTGAATTATTGATTATATATGTAGAATGGAATGATCATATGGTAAGAATGTTTGCGCTTATGTCTAAAAAATTAATTAAAACACTTTGTTAGTGAACATACTTTAAAATGTTGATTTTCTTTTGGGATGTGAAATTTAAAATAATGATTTAGATTTTAAAATGGTGATTTTTAAATAGCATTTTGTGTCCTTTTTTCAGAGTAATTTTTTCAGTTTTGTGAGACTTATCCAGAATGATTTTGTAGCCTTTAATACTTTATTATTTATTCTTGGTTTTATACTGCTTATTAAAATTTAATGGGGCAGTTGTTAAAAGTATTTTTACTGACAGATCTTCACACACATACAGTCCATACATGGTGTACACAATATCATCGATGGCTCAGGATATCATCACAGAATTGTGCATTCATCACTATGATCATTTTTTAGAACATTTTCATCACTCCAGAAAAAGAAATAAAAAGAAAAATCTCATACATCCCATACCCTTTACCCCTCCCTCTCAT
The DNA here is from genome assembly GCF_023851605.1 of Tamandua tetradactyla. Taxonomy (NCBI): domain Eukaryota; kingdom Metazoa; phylum Chordata; class Mammalia; order Pilosa; family Myrmecophagidae; genus Tamandua; species Tamandua tetradactyla. Next base: position 175,533,354 of record NC_135329.1, on the reverse strand, counting down.
TGACCACTAGTATTTCCTTATATCCAATGTATTTTATGGGGTTATTTTTTAATGATCATGTGTATGAGCATTGTGGGAACATGTTTCAGAAGTTAAAATCATAGAATTTTAGGACTGGAAGGGATAAAATAATCTATAATTTTATAGATTATTTAAGTGAGGCTCCAGACAATGTAAGTAGCCTCCATAAGGTCTTACAGATAATTAGTGGCAGAATTGAGATTAAAACTCAGACTTTCTGTCTCTAAAACAAATGTCTTTTTGTTAGATCTAATAAAGGTATACAAGCATTCTATTTATCAAATTTCTTGGATTCCTGTTTTTTAATTAGATAAATCACTTACCAAAACTATTCTCTTTTATTTTGCATTCTTGAGATTATTATCTCTCAGTATCTCACATTTGTTTATTTTCATTTTTTATAGACTTGGAAAATATTTAAGTCTCAACAAATGAATTCCACACTTGAAATCTGCTGCATTCCTGTGCCACCTCCTCCTTTAGAAAACTGATCTTAAAACAGAGGTAAAGTTATAGATTTCAGGTTTTCAGAGGATAAATAATGAATCTCCCCATATACTTAGGTATATTAGGGTTTTGTGTAATCTTTCATGAGTAGCTATTTGTTGAGCAGTTTTATTTAGAGGACTTGAAACAATCACATCTTAAATTATTGCCTTTGGATTTTACTTTTAAAAGTGTTTCCCTTTTAATAGTTTTGTTTTATAAAACCTTTTTTATTGGGTAAACTCTTAATTCATTGAATTATTGAATTTACTCAGCATAACTGCATTATCCAGCTGCCTCTCTAGTCAGTGGTATCCTATAGTACTTTGTTGATAGTTGGAATATTCTGTATCTGTGCTGTTCAAAGTGGGAGGCAGTGGCCACAAGGAGCTACTTAGCACTTGAAATGTGGCAAATGTAACAAAGGAATTCAATCTTTGAATTTAATTTTATTTTAATTAATGTAAGTTTAAATAGCCACATGATACTGGCGTCAGCTATATTGGACAGTACAGCTTTAGGTTTTTCTTAGTGTATTTGGTATTTATAATAATAGCACGTTTATACTCTAATATACATTTTGATTCACTCAAAATCCTTTAGTGGAGGAATTAGAATCAGTTTTATCCACTTCTAGATCCTCAGCATCCAGCTTAATACTTGGCATATAATTGTTGTTCAATAAATATTAGTTGAATAGATGGATGAATAATATCTGTACTTTATCTCTACAGTAAAAGTGCCCTCTAAATTGTCCAGAAAATTAAATAGTTGTATTAATATTTGTATAATAATAATAGCTAACATCTACTCCTGTTGTTTTGCCAGTCGCTGTTTAAAGTACTTATCTATGTTAAATTATTTAATCTTTTAAAGTAATCCTTTTGGTTAAATAACTTGAATCTCAAGGACGCAGCTTGTATGTAGATCATGGAGCTGGAATTTGAACTCATGAAATCTAATACCAGAGCTTCTGCTCTTTAGCCATTAGCCTATACTGCCTCTTTTGTTCTGATTCTCTGTAAATTGGCAATTCCTGAAAAAGATGCATGCTCACTCTCAGCTAAGGCACCACCTCTAACCATGTATATAGGGTGAAGAACTTATACTTGTGCAGGCACTCTGAGTTTGTTTTCTGGTCTCCTTTAAATTATGTTCTAGCAGTTTATTATCTGTTCATTATGTTGTAGTCAGTTCTTGGTAATAAAGTTTGCCATTACCATGGTCACTATAAAGATAATAATTTTCTGTGATATCCTGCTTACCTTGTCACATACTCTGGAAGTGAAATAGTATGGGCCTGAATTTTGTGCTGCATGCCAGAATATAGCTTGAGTGCTTGCTATTGAATATAGTTTGTACATATCAGGTGATGGGATGGGCAAAATATACAGTACAAGAAATGATCCTCAGAATTCTACATTGGTTAAATAAAAAAGAAGCTTGCAGTAGACTGACACCTGCATTCTCTCATTACCTCTGTGAAATACTGAGCCTAGTTTGGAAATATAAGTTTATAAAATTTCTCTTTAACAAGATTATTCTGTTTTTTTCAAATGATAGCACTGAAATATATTTATAGGATTTTAGGGTTGGAAAGTAACTTAACCATTGTAGGGAAATTGAAGTGATTTATCCTAGGTCAAATAAGCAGTTTGGTTCATTGATTAAACAAGTACACATTAAGTGTCTGTCATATGCCCAGGTGCTATAGTAAGGTCTATGAGCTCTGAGTGTATAATAGTGAGTAAATCAGAAATGGACTGTGTTCTCTTGGAACTTACAATCTAATGGGGGAAATAGATTACAATCTAATGGGGGAAATGAGGGGAATCTGAGGGTAGAGGGAGTTAATGCATAATGGGTATAGGATTTCTGTTTGGGATAATGGAAGAATTTTGATAATGGATGGTAATGAGGATACTGCAACATTGTGAATGTGATTAATTCCACTGAAATAGTATGCTTGGGAGTAGTTGAAATGGGAAAATTTAAGTTGTGCATATGTTTCCTCAATCAAAAAAATAAAAAGAGCAACTAAAGAGACGATGACAATGCAATACATGGTTTCCTAGACGGGATCTAATATGGGAGGAGAAAAAGCTCAAAAAAAGACATTATGGGCCACGTTAGCTCAGCAGGCAAGAATGCTTACCTGCCATGCCAGAGGACCCGGATTCGATTCCCGGTGCCTGCCCATGTTAAAAAAAAAAAAAAAAAAAAGACATTATTGGGACATGAAAAATTTAGAATATACTACAAAATATACTATAAGTTCAAGAAATTTAACATTGGTATAACTATACTTAAGGTGGTTACATAAGTGAATATCCTTGTTCTTAAGAAATGTACATGGCAATATTGTGTTCAAGGATCATTATGTATACAATTTATTCTCAGATACTTAGAATAGGTAGACAATTAGAAAGATTGATAAGTAGATGGGTGGATAAAATGATATGGCAAATCTAGTAAAATGTTAAAATTGGTGGTTCTGGATGTCTGATTCTCGATGTTGGAGATCTCTTTATGAGTTTTGTATTATTTTTGCAACTGTTCTGTAAGTTTGGAATTGTCCCAGAATAAAAAGTTTAAGGAAAAAAATCCAAATCCAACTTCTGCCACTTAAACTGTGTTACCTTGCAGAGGTCACTCAACTTCTTTACAATTTCATTTTCTTATCTGTTAGTTAGAATAACAGAAATACACAGTACCTAGTATCATGAAGACTAATTATATAATACTAATAGAAAACATGTAATGTTTACCATTTGATATAAACTCTTTTAAGTACACAATAACTATATGAAGTAGGTACTGTTATCCTCATTTATGAAATGAATGAAATGAGGCACACAGAGAGTGCACACAGAGAGTGCCTCATTACTCAAGATCACAGAACTAGTAAGTGACCTTAAATTTATGCCATCTGGCTCCTGAGTCAGTGCTCAAAGTGTGTTCTTTGAGCGTCCTTTGGAGCGGGAGCGGGAGTGGGTGGTGGGTTGGAGGGTCCATGAGGTCAAAACTATTTTCATGTTAATACTAAGACAGTATTTGCCTTTCTAACTCTCATTTCCTAATGAATAATCAATGAAAATTTCCAGCGATGATAGAATGTAGAAATAGTTATGAAATTTATTTTAAAAATATGGAACAATGCCACAAAAAATGTTTTTGTTTTGGAAAAATACTGTTACTCTTCATTTAAAAATGTGAATTATGTTGACATGTAATGGTAATATTATTATTATTATTATTATTATTAAATGAATTAATAAATATTTTTAAGATGTAAGAGTGTAAAGGGATCCTGAGACCAAAAGTTGAGAACTGCTGCTGTAAACCACTGGATTCCACTGCCTCTCATTAAATTAGGCAGTAATGTAGAAAACATCTGGTACAGTGTATAAACTAGATATGCTCAATAATAACTTACTTGTTTCTTCAGTTCTAAGATACATTTTTTTCCTCACATTTTAACACTTTCACATCAGAATGTGTCTTGTCAGAAGAAACTTTTCAGTGACCAGACAAGTAAATTATGAAACAGCAGCAATCATACATACTTGGTATTTTGATAATTTAACTTTGGAAATTTTTTTATTCAGTTATTGTTTCAGTTGACATGAGTAGTACCACATGGGACCACATTTTAAAGGGAATTTGATCCCTTAGTGTTGCTTAAAATATCATTATATTTTACAACTTGGAAATGAACAGTTGTCTCAACAGAAAATTGCCTGGCACATGCCAATTAATTGAAAGGCATCAAAATTGCCAAATCTTTCAGTCTCTAATTTCAAACCTGAGCAGGGGGAGTACAACTGGCTCACGTAAATGGAAAAATACCAGTCAGATGCTTCTGGGTGACTTCTAATGGAACTATTTAACTTCTGTAGTTCTGTACTCAGTTTGGAAAGATAAAATGATTAATTAAGCCTAACCCAGTGGAAAACACAGAAAAAAATCTCAGTGGGTTTTATTATGACCATAAGTAAAACTGTCGATGCTAAAGGTGCTAAATGAATTTAATTCATGAGCACAAGTAATTAAATCCACAAATATTTTAGTGCCTGCTATGTGTACGCTCTGGTACTGCTACTTTTTTCCCAAAAGGCAACTCTTTTTCATGTCTTAAAAGATAGATTTGATATAAAGACTTATATAATCATAAACAGATTAGGAGGAAAACTGTGAAATGTAAATGACATCCTGGGACTGGCCGGGTCCCTTCCTCCTTGCCCACCCTTTCCCCCAAAGCCACCTCCCATCCACCCTGAAATCCAGATCCCTCAGGGTTTAGAAGGTCAGGGTCTGGAGGGGGTCCCCTACCCTTGGCAGGCTTCTGGGAAAAGGGAAGAATCAAATTCAATATGAATCCGGAATTTCCTTTGGCTCTACATCTACTGGGGCCCATCTTAAGCCTCCAAAGTAAAAAATCCCCTTGCTGGGAGATCAGGGACCTAACACTTCAGCTGGGAGCTGCCCAGAGTCCCACACATTTAGGTTTTCCCCTCCCTGCACACCCCATTCTCCCTTCCCTGCAACCCAGTCCCACCAGCCTCAGGATGTCCCTCTCCCTCCACACTGGTGGCCAACTGAACTCTTCCTGGCTCTCCTCTCCCTGCATCTCTACCCCAATCCCACTTCTTGCACACTGACTCCAGATTCCACCTGCTCAGGCTCTAGGATAATTTATAAGCAAAGGAGATGAGACTATTTTCCTCCTGTACCAGAGGCCCTGGGTTGCTGGGAGAGAACCAAGCCTGTGCTGCTTGGGAGGCTGGTTTTGTTTTCTGCCTCCCACACTTCCCCTTTTTATCTTACTTGGCCCAGGTCCCTGTTTGTAAGGACGGAGGCTCAAAGAGGCGTGCCTGGTATCAGAGGTCAGGCTCCAGAGGCCAGGTTCCAGACCCCAACCCGCGGGCGGTCACCACACCCCCAGGCCCCAGCCTCTTTAAAGTAGCATTGGGTTGAAGGGACAAGGACAGGGGACCAAGCTTGGGGTGGGGCTGATTCTCCTCAGAGGGTGTGTTCTGCTGAGTCATTTGTGGGGTTCTAAATGGCAAGGATAGAAGGGCAGTTTTGATGGCAGGAGGTGTTAAAGGAAGGCCGAGATGTCCTAGACTGCAGGTATTTATAGGGGACGAGAAGGTGCTGAGAAGAGCTGAGGCAGAAACTGTGGAGGCCTTAGATGGTGCCCTGGGGCAACTTTGAAAGGTGTTTGAGCGAGGGAGAGGTAACCAGGTGGGGGCAGCCTCCAGGGTCCTCAAGCTGGGCCGGTTGCTCCCTTCCCCCTTCTCCTTCCCAAGTGCATGGAGGCAAAGGGGGTAGCTCACTGGCCAAGTTTGACAAAGGAGCCCTGTGCCAACCCTGGCTCTTCATGACAGGCCAGGGCTTCCCTATGAATGTCATGGGGTAGGGGTCTCTCCAGGGTGTGAGGTCTCTGTCTTCGCCCATTTCCTAAGCCATAAGAAAGCAATGGCCCACAGCCCCTGTAGGCCATCAGAAGGCCATATCCAGCCCTTACACAGAGGAGGAGAGCAACTGAATCAATGCCTGTGCCCTGGTGGCTGGGATGTACAAGTCCGATCCGAGGCCTCTGTTCCAAAGGCCCCCTGTGCACTCCCTCTCCCTTCCCCACAACACAGCTGGTCTCTGCAAGGTTGCATTTCATAGGACTTCTCTTCCAGCTCAGGTCTGGATGCAAGCCCTGCTCGTGGATGTGGGGGACCTTTGCCTTGGCTGGATCGGGCCCTTGTTAGGGAATTGGATTTCACCTTACCCTGCTGGCAGTGTGGGCCAACCAAAGCTGGCTCAGCCTCACCCTGCCCCCCTATGCAGCCAGGCTGCCATGGAAGAAAACCAGGGAGCCATCCTAGTTCTAGTTCTAGAGGGGGCCAGTTTGGCTCTAGAGTAAACAGGAAGGCCTCTCTGAAGAGGTAACGTATGAACTGAGGATAATTCAGCCATATACAGAGACCTGGGAGAAGAGTATGCCAAGTGGCACTACAAAGACCAGACGTATGAAAGGTAATTGAAAAATATATATATGCTATGAGGGAGTGCAAGGGTAGTTCAGTGGAAGAATTCTTGCCTGTGATGCAGGAGACCTGGGTTCGATTCCTGGCCCATGCACTTCCCCAAAACAACAAACAAAACAGAGCAAACAAAAATTCAACAAATGGTGCTGTAATAACAGGATACTCACATGGAAAGAGAATGAGTATCCCGCCATACAGCATACAAAAAAAAAAAAGAACAGAGAAAAAAATATATATATGCTATGTGATTATATAGATAAGCTTATGCTTTTTTTCCTTAGTTAAACATTTTCTTTTTAATAAAGTATTCTTAAAATTAGTGGCATCATTTTTGGGAAGCTGGAGGAAAGATGGCAGAATAGGATAGGTCAAGTTCACCCCTGCTTCAAGGAACAGTTAGAGAAGGGACAGGAGGGCGACTGAGATGGCGATTCCAGGGTATAAGTGACCTGGAAGGGTCTTCTGCACCACATAGGGAGGCCCTGGTTGCAAAAGCTGAGAAACTGAGAAGCAGAGAATCGAAAATTGAGAGTGTTGATGGACTGTGAGCTTTGGGCATTGTACATGATGCCTGATAAATGCACATGGCTAAAGGATGCACTGACTGAGAAGTAGATTGGCAAATGATGGTGTATACTTTTGAACGAATGTTGTGCTACTACAGAAAAGGAATGAAGTCATGAGGCAAGCAACGATGTGAATGAATGTGTGGGACACTTGTAGGAAGACAAAATAAACCAGAAACAAAAGGACAACAATGGTATGGTCCCCTTTAGAAAATGCTTACAAGAAAACAGGGACCTAGATTGTAAGCTTTCATAGCAAACACATTTAGTCTGGAGTGATAATTCTCATTTCTGGATTTTGAGAGTGAATCAAACACCTAAATATAAGAACTAACACCATAAACTTCTAGAAGAAAATGTAGGGAAACACCTTCAAGACCTGGTAATAGGAGGTAGGTTCCTAAACTTTACATCAAAGCACAAGTAACAAAACAAAAAATAGATAAAATTTAAGTTCCTCCAAATCAAATGCTTCTACACCTCAAAAGACTGTCAAAGAGGTGAAGAGGCAGCCAACTCAATGGGAGAAAATATTTGAAAATCACACATCGATGAAGGTTTGATAGCCTGTATACATAAAGAAATCATACATCTCAACAACAAAAGAACAAACAACCCAATTATAAAATGGGCTAAAGATATGAATAGGTATTTTTCTGACGAGTAAATAAAGATGGCTCAAAAGCACATAGGGTGGTGCAACAGTGACTCAGTGGCAGAATTCTTGCCTGCCGTGCCAGAGACTTGAGAGCGATTCCTGGAGCTTGCCATGCCAAAAAAAAAAAAATAAATGAAGAGATGCTCATTCTCATTAGCTATAAGGGAAATACAGATGAAGACTACAATGAGATACCATGCCACACCTATAAGAATGGCTGCTATTAAACAATCAGGCAACTGAATATTGGAGAGGATGTGGAGAAATTGGAACATTTTTGAACTGCTGGTGAGAATGTATAATGATACAACCGCTTTGGAAGACAGTTTGGCATTTCCTTAGAAAACTAATATTGATTTGCCCCATGACCCAGCAATTAGCACTACTTGGTATACACACCCAGAAGAGCTAAAAGCAGTGACACAAACAGACATTTTGCACACTGATGTTCATAGCAGCAGCATTCACAGTCACCAAAAGATGGAAACAATCCAGGTGCCCGTTAGCAGACGAGTGGATTAACAAAATGTAGTATTTACATATGATGGAATATTATGCAGCAGTAAGACAAAATGACAACCTGAGGCGTATGACAAAATGGATGAGCCTTGAGGACATAATGCTAAGTGAAATAAGCCAGACACAAAAGGATAGATACTGTATGACTCCACATTTATGAGCATGGTAAAGGTAAAATCTGAGGCTTATAATATAGAATATAGGGGACTTAGAGATACATAGAAGCTAGAGATGGGAGAATGGTTAGCTAATGAGGTTGAACTCCAATGTAAGGGAATACATTGAAGTGAAGGCAGTTAGTAGGTCTACAAGTAATATTATCATATTGAAAGTGAACATGATTGAAAGGGGTTGTATAGACCTATGTGTCCCACTGATTAACACTAGAAATATAAATAAGTTCTTGCATGATCTACTTCAAAGGTATGTATGATTTGTGTATAAAGAGTGTTTAAGTCCAGGGTACAGGGGGAAAACTGGTATCACATGCTATGGACTACGTTTATCAGGAAAACAGCAGTACCACAACAACAGCAGGTATAAATAATGGGGGAAGGGGCAAGAGTTAAGAGAAGGTTTAAAGTTCCTATTTAGTGAGGGTGTGTTTATTGATTATTTTTCTCTCGGAAACAATGGCATTATCTAAAATTGAGAGTATTGATGGCCTGTGGACTTGGGTATTATACATGATGCCTAATGAATGCAGGTGCTCAAGGATGTACTGACTGAGAAGTAGATTGGTGAACGATGGAATATATATATATGATCAAATATTGTGCTGCTACAGAACGGAACAAAGTTGTGAGGTGTGCAGCGATGTGAATGAACCTGTGGGACATTTGGAGAGGCAAAATAAGCCAGAAATGAAAGCAATTGTTATATAGTCTCCTTTAGGAAATGCTTATAGGAAAGCAGGAGCCTAGATTGTAACCTCTTATAGCAGTTATAGCAGAGACGTTTAGTTCAGAGTGGTAATTGTTATTTCTGGATTTTGAGAATCTGTTTTATGTATGTATAACCTGGTATTTAGAGATAAGATGAAGCCAATTAGTTGAGGATTAAGGTAATCCAGAACACAGGGGTAAGGAAGACTTTGGGTGTATTTTAGAACTGCACCTAGTCTTTGAGACCAAACGAAGAAATTTTATTTTGTCCATAGCCTAAATTTTCTGTAGCACATAACACAATCTGTCTGAATAGCTTATTTGAACAGTTGAAACAAAGGGAGCCCAAAACAAGAATGAGGGCCTTTAATCCTGTATAGCTTAATGTAATGCCTGAATCACATTACATTAGGGACTCCTAAATCAATAGGACAAGCCCTTGATCTTGAGGGTTACTCTGGTGAAGCTTATGTAGGTAGCAGAGAAGCTTAGCCTGCCTATAGGTATGCCTAAGAATTATTTCTGGAGGACCTCTTTATTTGCTCAGATGTTACCTCACTCTCTCTAAGCCCAACTCTGCAAATGAAATCATTGCCCTCCCCCGTACATGGGACATGACTCCCAGAGGTGAATGTCTCCCTGGCGGTATGGGATATAACCCCCAGGGATGAGTCTGGCCCGGACGCCTTGAGATCAACAATGCCATCCTGACCAAAAAGGGGAAAAGAAGTGTGACTAATAAAGTATCAGTGACTGAGAAAGTTCAGATAGAGTTGAGAGGCTACTCTGGAGGTCACTCTTATGCAAGCTTCACTTAGACATTGCTACATATCATAACTTGCCAAACTCCAACCAAAACCATTCCAGCCAATCCTAAAGAACACTTAGGGCAGTATATAAGATTCTGCAAAAGTTCCATGCACTAGGGTAACTTTCCAGAAACCTACAACCTCCGGATGGATTCCCGGACCAGATAAGTCCTGAAACCTAGGGGGCCCAGCCTCTCCAGAATATCAGGTAGTTCTATCTCCCCACTCCACATTAGTGACAGACCCTTCCAATATGAAAAAGTTGAATGGCCATAGCCCAAATACCCATAAAGAGAGGGATGGAAAGATCAAAGGTGATGGTGGAGTTATAAAATGAAGATAGGATTTAACAAACGAATATGAATGCTGAATCATTAAACTGATATCTCTTTTAGTCTCCAGTATCTTAGAGCAGCTAGAAGTAAAAACCTAAAATTATGGAATTAGAATCCATATCAATCTCTGAAATCTGTTCTACAACTAATTGTTGTGCTGTGCTTTGAAATTTATTGCTTTTTTGTATATATATATATGTTATTTTTCACTAAAAAGAAAAAAAAGTTGATTGTGATGATAAAAAAAAATGTTCTAGAGCAGCTAGAAGGAAAAAGCTGAGATGATTGTATGGTAGCCCATGACAAACTCTGGTATCTGTCCTGTAACTATTTGTTGAAAATGCTTGAAAACTATTGCTTTTTTCTTTCCTTACTTTGTATATATGTTATATTATACAATAAAAAAAAGTGAAAAAGATAGTGGTATCATAGAGATGAGGAAATAATGGTAGTATTATGAGTACACTTATTACTACCACTACTGTATTTCTCTATTTAAAAATATTTAAGTTTATTACTTTTAAAATATATTAGTAGATACTAAAGAGATTTAATGTACCAAATCTGTGATTATAGGGGAGATGAGAAAGAATTTCAATAAGAAATTTAACCTGTGATATTTTTTTTTTCTTTCATTGGAGAATGGTCATCAGAATTACTTGGGGAATTTTTTCAAAATATATATGTTGGGTCTTTGTTGGATAGGGATTCTGATATGCTGTGTATCAAGTTAAGATTTGTGTTTCTTTTTTAAATTAATGTTTGAGTTTCTTTTACAGTCTATGTTCTTTGAAGAGAATTTGAAAAAAATATTGACTAATCATAGTTTCATCTTGTCCTTATCTATAAGGTAATATAGAACACACTTTTAAAATCTTCTGATCTCTTATAGTTAACCAAAACATTGCTTAGTAATTTAGTGATTTTCCTAAGACATAGAAATCTTGATTTAAAACATTTTCAGTATTTTAAATAATTATCTAGTAACATAGTGATTTTGATTTTTTAAGACTTTAAAAATTTTGAGGTATAACAAGATCTATTAATTAGGAAGAATATTGGGGAAAAAAAAATCCCAATCACAATTGCAGCAAAAGTATTTCTATATATGCAAAAGTATATCTATCTATCTATTCATATATATATATATTTATATATATATATATACTACCTAGGAATTAACTTACTTGGAAATAAGTCAACTTATATGAAGAAAATTTGTTCTAAGACACATAAAAAATAATTGTGAGGATATTACTTGAAATTAATTTACAAATTTAATCGCAATGGTGTGTGGAAGAAACTTATCAAAATAGGTTTAATATTTATCTGGAAGAATGAAGCAAACAGGAATTCTAATTTGTACTATTATATAATAAAAAGGATATGTAATGTGGTGGAGTAGAATGCTCGAGGACTCATTTCATCCTCTACGGCAGGTAGTAAACAGCCAGGAGCTGTCTGAAACAGCTGTTCAGGGGCTCTGCAGACCAGAAGAACAGTGTACACAAGAGACTGATAAACTGTGGTAAAGATCAATGAGTAGAGCTCTCAACAGTGCAGAGGCAGTTGCCTGTTCCCTACTCTCATGGCAGACTGCCATGGGAGCCAGTGTCTAGCTGTACATAAAAGTTCTCTTCCCCAAGAATGGGGGGTGGTGAGGAGAGTGGGAGGAATGGGTAGCTGAAAGGGGGCATGGTGGAACACTGAGCACAGCTTGTTTTTAGCAAATTCAGAACAATGGGTCCTGTCTCTGAGGACCAGCCCAGGATAGAAAGCAAGTGGAAGCTTCTGTTTCAACCCTGACTCTGTTGGGTGGAAGCAGGGGTGATTGAAAGACGCAGTATCTTCTTAGGTCTTTGGGGAAAAGTATGCTGAAGAAATTTCCCAAGGAAAGGGGAGGGGGGCATGGCCCAGCACTGTTGATCACTTTTGATTAGCAAATTCAGATTGATGGGTCCTGGCTCCAGCTGTGGTTTCAATGGCTGCAGACGAAACTGGCTGACAGCCTCTGTTTCGACTCCTCCTCTCAAAGGGACAGAGTCAGTTGAGACTTAAGGGCACAGTACCACCTTAGGACTAAAGGAAGCAGTTAGCTTATGAGTGCCATCTGCTGGGAATGCCAGAAAAGCACAGATTTGGGGAACCATCAGAGAAGCTTGGTGTCTTTCAGGTCTCCTTCCCAGGGTACTTTGGAACCGAGCTATTGCCCCTTTGTGGGTCCATGTCCCTATTTGACTAGGAAATTCTGACTTGGGAGAGTCTTCTACGGGGTGACCCACCTCCTAGAAGTTGTCCTCCAGGCAACAGCAGATAGAACAACAAAAGGAATGTTGAAAACCTATAGAGGCAAACAGACAAATGAACAAAGAGAACAGATCAACATTCCTGGAAAATAAACAGGGGAAAGGAAACTTTCTCCTGGGGGTGAAAAATTGCACAAATATTACATCTCAAAAATTGTACCATATATCCAGGGCAAGAATCAGAAGAATAAGAGCTAGAAAATCTGACCAGTTAAAAAGGAGCTATGTCACAGGTCTAGAATAAGTGTCAAAGAAGAGCTTTAGCACAAAGTCAAGCGAGAAAACCCTAGGCAAGTAAGAGAAACTGGCCTCCAGAGTAAACTCATCAAGATAATCAGATGCTTGGAAACCAGCAAAAGATTAGGCAAGAAGTCAGTAGTAGTATATATTTAAGTTACCGAGAAATTAAAACTGCCAAATATTCTTTATTTGGAAAAACTGTCCTTCAAAAAAGAGGGAGAGTTCAAAATATTCAAAGATAAACAAAAATTGAAAGAGTTCGTCAACAAGAGACCGGACCTCAAGAATTAAACTAAAGGAAGTTCTCCAGGCTGAAAGGAAAAGACAGGAAAGAAAGGTTTAGAGGAGAGTGTAGTAATGAAGATTATGAGAAAGCATAATTAAAAGGATAAAAAGAGAAAAATAAAATATCACATATAGAAACCAAAGGATAAAATGGTTGAAGTAAATACTGTTTACACAGTAATATCTTTGAATATTAATGGATTAAATCTCCAATGGAAAGACAGATTTGGAGAATGGTTTAAAAAGTATTATCCATCTATATGCTCACCTTAAACTCAAGGACACAAATAGGTTGAATATGAAAGGTTAGAAAAAGATTTCATGCAAATAGTAACCAAAAAAAGAGAGCTAGGGTAGCTATGCTAATATTGGACAACTGAGACTTTAAGTGAAAAGCTGTTACAAGAGTCAAAGAAGAACAATCTATATTAATAAAAGAGACAATCCACTAAGAAGAAATAATCATCAATATTTATGCACCTGACCAGGGTGCCCCAAAACACATGAGGCAAACATTGGCAGAACTGAATGGAGAAATAGGCACCTCTACTGTAATAGTTGGAGACTTCAATACACCACTCTCATCAATAGAAAGAACATCTAAGAAAAAGATCAGTAAGAAAACCGAGAACTTTAATAATGTGATAAATGAAGTAGACCTAACAGACATCCACAGAATGTTACGACCCAGAACAGCAGGATATACATTCTTCTCAAGTGCTCATGGATCGTTCTCCAGGGTAGATCACATGTTGGATCACAAAATGCATCTCAATAAATTGAGAAAGACTGAAATTAAACAAAGAATCTTCTCTGACCAAAATGAAATGAAGCTAGAAATGAGTAACAGGCAGAGAATGGGAAAATCCAGTAGATGGAAGGTTACTACACACACATTATCAGTGGGTCAAAGAAGAAATTACAAGGGAAGTCAGTAAATACCATGAGATGAATGAATACTAGATCACAGCATATCAGAACTAAAGGATGGAGCTAAGGCAGTGCTGAGAAGGAAATTTATAGGCCTGAATACCTACGGTGAAAAAGAAGAAAGCACCAATACAAAGACCTTATTGTACACATGGAGGAACTAGAAAAAGAACAGCAAAACATCCCCAAAGCAAGGAAAAGGAAAGAAATAACAATTAGAACAGAAACAAATGAAATTCAGAATTAAAAAAAGAAGAGAGAAAATCAACAAAATTCACAACTCCTGACAAAAAAAATAAAGAAGATGTAAGAAATAAAATCAGAAATCAGTGGGAGGATATTATTACTAACCTCACAGAAATAAAAATGGATCATAAAAGAATACTTTGAACAATTGTATGTCACAAAAGTAGACAACTTAGATGAAATGGACAAATTCCTAGAAACACCAACAACGTGCACTGATCGAGAATAAATAGTGGACATCTACAGACCAATTACAAGTAAAGATCAAATCTATCATTAAAAAAACACCCTACAGGGATGTGCAAGAATATTTCAGTGGTAGAATCTTCACCTGCCATGCTGGAGACCCCAGTTCGAGTCCTGGCCCGTGCCCACCTCCAAAAAAAAAAAAAAAATCAACAAATGGTGCTGTAATAATGGGATAGTGACTTGGAAAAAGAATGAAATGTGACTCCTACCGTGTAGCATAGAAAAAAAAAAAAAAGAAAAGAAATCTCCCTACAAAAAAAATTGAAGAGGAGGGAACTACTACTTAACTGATTCAGTGAGGACAATATCACCCTAAATGTCACAGCCAGGTAAAGATACTACGAGAAAAGAAAATTACAGATGAAATTCTCAGATGCCTCTAGATGTAGAAATTCTCAACAGCATTCTTGTAAATTATATCCAACAGTATGTTAAAGTAATTATACCCTATTATCAAATAGGTTTTATCCCAGGTATGCATGGCTGGTTCACAAATTAATTAATGTAATATACCACATTAACATAATCGGAAGGGAAAAACCACATGGATATCACGATCACCACAGAAAAGCCATTTGACAAAATTCAGCATCCTTTTTTGATGAACATATTTCAAAAGATAGAAAAAGAAGGAAACTTCCTCAACAAGATAAAGGTTATATATGAATCACCCACAGCTAACATCATACTCTGATGAAAAACTGAAAGCTTTTCCTTTAAATTCTTTAAATTCCTTTAAATTCTAGCAAAAGACAAGGATGCCCACTGTCACCACTGTTATTCAGCATTGTGCTAGAAGTTCTAACAAAGCAGTTAGTCAAGAAAAAGAAATAAAAGACATCCCTTTTGGAAAGGAAGAAGGAAAACTTTCACTATTTGCAGATGATATAATCCTACGTATTAGAAAATCCTGAAAAATCTGCAAGTCTACTGGAGCTAATAAACGAGTTCAACAGAGTCACAGGATACAAGATCAACATAAAATCAGTAGTGTTTGAAAATGGATGGTGATGATGGCAGCACATTATTGTTAGTGTAATTAACAGTGCTTAATATGTCTGTGATTATTATTGAAAGGGGAAATGTAGTGTTGTGTATGTCACTAGAAGGAAAGCTAGAGGATAAAACATGGGTTTGTATGACACAGTGAACCCTGTTGTGGGCTATGACTTTGGTTAATGATAGAAATATAAGAAGGTTCTTTCATGAACTATAACAAATGTATGTCACTATGACATGATATTAATAATAGGGTGGTATTTGGACAAAAATACACCTAATGCAAACTATGAAATATAGTTAATAGTAATTCAATATTTTTTTCATCAGCTGTAACAAAGATACAATAGCAGTCAATAATAGGAGGGTACAGGGGGATGGAAATTTTCTTTTTGGAGTAATGAAAATATTCTAAAATTGATTGTGGTGATGAATGCACAGCTCTATGACTATACTGTGAGTCGTTATACAGTGTGGATGGATTGCATAGTGTGTTAATATATCTCATTAAAATACATTAAAACTGCTTTTAAAATGTATTATAAAGCGACGATAATTAAAATGGTGCAGTTGAGATATAAAATTAATGGGGAAATTAGCTGAGAAATAATTCCAAGTATATGTAAGAATTTAGTATATGATAAAAGTAACATTTCAAGTCAGTGAGAAAAAGAATGGATCTGCAAACATGGTATTAAAACGATTGGAACTATTGAGAGAAATAAACTAATTTAAATCTTAACTCATATCACATGAAAGTAACTTCTAGATTGCTTAAAAAGTTAGCTATAAGCCTAGTTTTTAAATTTAGAAGATTCAAGCCTTAAACTAAGCAAGCAAGATGATTTTTAAAATACAGTAAAATATATTATGACATCTTTTTCCATGTCCCTTTCATGTATATTACAACAATTAGGTGTATTAATTTTTTAATGTTTTGGCAATAGAATCTCTTGAATGTTCTGGTATCAGTTTTGAAAATCTTATAGATCATGTTAATAAATGTTGGAAATAGAAAGCTTTATATTTAAATATATTTAGGCTTCTATGTTCAGGTAGTCCATTTATAAAAAGAACAGGAAGAAATTGTTATGTATATGTAACAATCATATGCTTTAAAAATGTGCTGGAGGGTGGGCCATGGTGGCTCAGTGGCAGAGTTCTTGCCTGCCGTGCCGGAAACCCAGGTTCGATTCCCGGTGCCTGCCCATGTCAAAAAAAAAAAAAAAAAGTGCTGGAAAGGGTTATGGTTTGAAAAATAAAGTCTTGACAATTTAATATCCAGTAATATGGGAGTTTTTGAAAGTTTCTAATTATTTTGGAAAAGATATTGTTTCTGTCACCACTGCAATGAAACTGTGCTTTTCTTCTTAACATGATAGTAAATATATTGCAAGCATTTCTCCTTGTCTGAGTATTTCTCTAAGAGAATATAAAATTCAGTATATCTTGTTGAGTTTGTGGGTCACAGGAGTAATTAGAGGTAATGAAGTAGTAGAAGAAGAGATGTTATAAATGCAAATTAACAACTCGGCTTCTTTTGTTTTAGTTTCATAAACGAATTGGGAGGAAAGGGAAATAAAAGAGTAAGATGTTGAATTTAAGTCTTAAAAATTACTTTCTAAGAAATGAATGTAGGCTTTAATTATTTGTAATTTATCTGAAGCTTAATAAAAATGATTCTAGGACAGGCCATGGTTGCTCAGTGACAGAATTCTCACCTACCATGCCAGAGACCTGGGTTTGATTCCCGGTGCCTGCCCATGTTAAAAAAAAAAAAAAAGGTTCTACCATACTTAGGTACTTTGTAAATAAAAATCTTATTTGCAGTCAGTAGCTATTAAAGTTTTTTTTTAACTTACAGAGATTTGACAGAAAACCTGGAATTTCTACTCTTAATAGTACTAAGGAATTTCTTTGGAGATATATGTATTCAAGTCCTTTGCCCATTTGTAATTGGGTTGTTTGTCTTTTGTTATTGAGTTGTAGTTCTTTATATAGTCTAGATATTAAACCTTAACAGGTACATAATTTATAACTGTTTTCACCCATTCTGTAAAGTGTCTTTTCACTTTCAAAATCTTCCAACTTTTGTTCTTTTTCGATGTTCCTTTGACTGTTCTGGACCTCTTGCCATTCCATTTGAATTTGATGATTGGATTTTCCATTGCTGTATAAAAAAAGGCTGCTGAAATTTTGATAGGTATTGTATTGGATCTGTAAATTTCTTTGGGTACTATAGACATCTTAATAATATTAAGTCTTCCAAGTCATGAACATGGGATGTCTTGCCATTTATTTAGATTTTCTTTAATTCCTTTCAGCAGTTTTTCATAGTTTATAATATACGTCTTTTACATTCTTGATTAAATTTATTCCTAGATATTTTTTTTTCTTTTAGAAGCTATTGTAAAATAGTATTGTTTTCTTGATTTTCTTTTCAAATTGTTCATTGCCAGTATTTGGAAGCATCGCTGATTTTAGGGTATTGATTTTGAGCTCCACAACTCTGCTGAATTTGTTTATTAGCTTTCATATTTCATAGCTTTCTTTAGAATTCTTTGGGATTTTCTACATATGGGATCATGTGATCTGAAAATAGATGTGATTTTGCTTCTTCCTTTCCAGTTAGATGTCTTTTATTATTATTATTTTTTTCTCATCTAATTGGTCTGGCTAGAACGTCAAGTACTTTGTTATTATTTTCTCAGTCTTTTTTTTTTAACTAGCATTTCTTTTTAAAAATAGTACATGCTTATTTTTGTTTTTAATTCAAAACTACATAATTAGAATAGTCTCAATAATCCCTTCCCTTGGAGGGAAAAGTTTAATAGTTTAGTTATAAGCTTTTTTAGTTCAAGTATTTTTACATTTTATGTAATTTTTAAAGGAATTGTGTTTTAGTTCCAAGCTCTTTTCACATTTTTAAATAATTTTTTAATGGACTTGTAGTCTGCATATTCTTGTATAACTTGGTTTTTTCTACATGGACATTTTTCCATTTAGAAAACATAGCTCTACCTTTTTCAAAAGCCCTGTTCATAATATAATACTTTTATAATCAGTTTGTGAAGTACATGACTCCTGATTTCTAGCTCATTTAGCTCTTTCATTTATAATCTCTCCCGTGGTTCATTCCATGATGTGTAAGTTATTCCAGTTATATATTGGGAAGAGCTCCAGTTATAGACTATGCATTTATCTTGCCCAGTGTGCAGTTGATTTTACTTAGTAAACTTATCTTTACTACTTTTTAAGTGCAGTTGCTGTGGAAAATATGAAAACATTAAAATAATATGTTTAAAACATGTCTTTTAAAAAAAATTTCTGAAAAAAATTTTTGGTTTAATTGCACTTCATTCTAAACACAAGCCTCCTTATATAAAATATCTACTAGATAAATTTCTGTTTTAGTGAGAAGCATACATAATTTACCTTTAGTAGCTTCTGTTAATAATATGTTCAGTGCTTTTTTCTTTCAGAGATAGAAGAAAGAATAGAAGGTAGAAGAAGATGCTGGGATCTGAACGTGGTGTTGTGGAAGAATGGTTATCAGAGTTCAAGGTACATTGGATTGGTAATAAGAATGTGTTATGTGATTTTAGATATTAGTAATCCAAACAGCTAGTGAATATGTTTTCTATGGAGAAACCTATACGAATGTTATATGATGTATGGAGGTGCATGGGTGGTTCAGTGGTAGAATGCTCACCTTTCATGTGGTGGACCCCGGTTTGATTCCTGGACCATGCACCCCCCCAAAAAAAATTTGGTGTGAAATTTTTATATGATGTTAAAATGGTAAAATATGAAATCATGTGTTTCTATAACTACAATTCTGAAAAAAAAATACTAATAGGTTAAGGGCTAGAGAATAATATGTAAAAATGAAAATAGTTTTTTGTATCCATGTCCTGCATATCTGAATTCTAAAATTTATTCAATAAAAGAGAGGAAGCCTCCAAGCTTTAATAAGGCACAAAATAGAACTAATGCCTTAAGTTTGTATTTCCTATAATTAAAAGCCATGCAGTGGTTTGATTGAAAACTATGTAATTTATTAACTCCATGGATATAAATGTTTTTTTTTTAAACATAAAATGCTAGAATTGAAATATACTCTAACATTATTTGATTTTTCAGGCCAGATTAGTTTAAGATGACCTCTTTTGGCAAATCTTGATGTAATATTTATGATTTCTAATCAATTTTCATGGTTAAGTTTTTAGAAGAATTGTATAATATAATTTGTTTTATTAACTCACATGTTTAGTTCCTTGTAATAATTTACACTTATCCTGAAATTATTTATCTACTAAAAAGAGCATATTATTTACAGAAACTGTTAAAGGTAAATGGTGTATGCTTTTCACTACAACAGTAATTTATCTAGTAGATATGTAATTTTATATATCTTCCTTATATTAATTGTTTGCGCTTTTCCTAAAAATTGTAAGTTTTTTTCAGGAGCAAACATGTAAAATGATGTTCATTACTTCCGAAATAGTAAGTTCACTTTTTGTTTTCTTTTCGTGGTTTCTTGTAGGCATTACCTGACACTCAGATCACCAATTATGCAGCAACTTTACACCGGAAAAAAGCACTGGTACCAGCCCTCTATAAAGTTATCCAAGATTTGAATAATGAGGTAGGAGAGTTTGTAGGAAAAGTAATTTCAACATAGTAAAATGAAATATGTGAAATAAAACACATAAAAATTTTATGATTTTTCCCTCCTTTAAAAAAATATCCTTCCTTGTGGAATTAGAAAACTTGCCACTGTTTTTCATTCTAAATTGCTTTGACTTTCTCTATTTTCTACCTTTTTGTATTTTAAAATATGTTCCTGTTGAGGACAGCATGTTTTGATTCTTGATTTGAGGGACCATTATCTCAATAGATAATTTAATTTGAAACTTTTGTCTGTGACTATTTCCCATTCCAGAATCCAGATTTTAGCATTATACTGATTTGAGATTTATTTTAAATATTGCTTGCTTTTATTTTGTTGACAATATAGAACTATATATAATCACTCTAATCAGTGAAATCAAATGTGTGTAACATGAAATGATGATACTAGCAAATATAGCTTTAAAATGATCAGGGAAAGCATTTTCTCAGTCTAAATACTCAAGATTAATGAACTTAGAATAAGAATTCCTAGTATTCAGTCTTGAGCTGGAAGAAGCAAAAATGTATCTATATATTGCAGCTATAGAATCCATATGTCAACTTATACAAAATACACACACTCCCTTTCCATTTACACTTTAGTATGATATACAATTTTATCACCACTGATTTCATGTATGCTTTAAATGAAAGGAACACACAGGAAAGTAGCTTCTTATCTTCCCAGATACAGCCTCCCAGAGTGCCTCTGCAGTGTACTGGAGTGAGTTTGAAGAAGTTCAGGTAATCATCTCCTAACCAGCAGCTTAACTTAAAAGTGCATATTCAGTTTTGTCCTATCACTAAAAGCTTGCTTACTAACTGTTTTCTATCTCCTAAACTTGGATTGACTCACAGTTAGGCTTGCATCTGTTGCTATTTGTAGCAGCAATTGCAGGATTCATTTGGCTCTTTTTCTCTTGCTGTGGATTTCTAAATGTTTATAACTGTAGATATGAGTAATGTATATACATACATATCTTTCTTGGTCAGCAGTTTTCAAAGTTCTGGGTTTGAATAATGAATGTGTATATTCCCTATCTTTTGTTTTGTGCTAACTTATTTAAACTTTGCTTATTAAGACTTGTGTTTTATGTTTTTTCTTTAGAGTATAAGCTCTTCATGGGCAGATATTCTATCTTTGTTACATCCCTGGAATCTAGTACTTTGTAATGTACATAATAAACAATTTATAAATATTGATTAGAAGAATGGTGAAGTAAAAAATGAGGTTCTTAAATGCTGTCATTTTTGTTGAGATTCACAAATCTGTAAAAAAGTATCCTTTTCCTTCTTTACTTTTTACTTGCCTATTCCCCCAAAATATATTCTTTACATTGACAGGTTGCACAAGGGGCAAAGTAGTTCTTTATCCTTATTTCTTTCCTTTGATAGATGATCATTGGTGCTGTTGGCAAATGAGAATTACCTGGCAAGGCTGTGGGCCCTTTGTAATTGGGTTGATAATGAACCCCATTGAAGAAGGGAAAGGGGATAATGACAAGGAAGGAAAGGCTAGCATTACTAGAATCTGGTAAACTTGAATAAATATATATTTTGAACATTTTTTATTGTATAATATAACACATTCACAAAGCAAAGAAAGAAAAAAGCAATAGTTTTCAAAACACTCTTCCACAAGTAGTTACAGAACAGATACCAGAGTCTGTCATGGGCTACCATACCATCTTAGATTTTTCCTTCTAGCTGCTCTAAGCATTGGAGGCTAGAAGGAATAAATATTTTTGTATCATCACAATAGATTTTTTTTTCTTTTTTGTGAAAAATAACATATGTACAAAAAAGCAATAAATTTCAAAGCACAGCACAACAATTAGTTGTACGACAGATTTCAGAATCTGGTATGGGTTACAATTCCACAATTTTAGGTTTTTACTTCTACTTGCTCTAAGATAGTAGAAACTAAAAAAATTTCAATATAGTGATTCAGCATTCATACTCATTTGTTAAACCCTACCTTCTCTGTATAACTCCACTGTCACCTTTAATCTTTCTTTCACTCTTTAGGGGTATTTGGACTATGGCTAGTCTAACTTTTTCATGTTAAAAGGTCCTGTCAATACAGAGATGGGGAACTAGCTGATGTTCTGGAGAGTCTGGGCCTCTAGGTTTGAGGACTTATCTGGTACAAGGACCGATCTGAAAGCTGTAGGTTTCTGGAAAGTTACCCTAGTGCATGGAACCTTTGTAGATTTTATATATTGCCCTAGGTGTTCTTTAAGATTGGCTGGTATGGTTTTGGTTGGTATTTGGCAAGTTATGATAGGTAGCAATGTCTAACTGAAGCTTGCGTAAGAGCAACTTCCA
Organism: Tamandua tetradactyla; assembly: GCF_023851605.1. Taxonomy (NCBI): domain Eukaryota; kingdom Metazoa; phylum Chordata; class Mammalia; order Pilosa; family Myrmecophagidae; genus Tamandua; species Tamandua tetradactyla. The sequence continues at coordinate 175,510,775 of NC_135329.1, read as the reverse complement.
GAATAGCCTTTTGACTCTATTTGAACTTTCAGCCACTGATACCTTATTTGTGTACACTTCTTTTCCCCCTTTTGGTCAGGATGGAATTATTGATCCCACAGTGCCAGGGCCGGCTTCATCCCTGGGAATCATCTCCCATGTCACCAGGGAGACTTTCAGCCCTGAATGTCATGTCCCATGTATGGGGGAGGGCAATGATTTCACTGGCAGATTTGGGCTTAGAGAGAATGAGGCCACATCTAAGCAGCAAAAGAGGTCCTCTGAAAGTAACTCTTAGGCATACCTATAGGTAGGCTAAGCTTCTCTGCTACATACATAAGCTTCAGAAGAGCAAGCCTCAAGATCAAGGGCTTGGCCTATTGATTTGGGTGTCCCTAATGTTTGGCACAATATCCGGGGTTTCTCCAGCAGTGAAATTTAATAATTCCATATTTTCTCTCCCATCCCTCAAGGACTTTCCCAATACTTTTTTATTTTCTGCGTAATATATTATGGGATATATCCAGGCATTACATTAAGCTATACAGGATTAAAGGCCCTCATTTATATTATATATTTGTTTTTATAAACATCTGGCTTAATAATGTGCCTTGAAAAATTCTGAAATTAGAATATTCCAAATAATTGTCAATAAACAGTCATGAAATGAAATGGAAAAAGAAGGGAAATGATGTATTCCACAGAGACTTGTTCTTAATTATGTTCAATTATTTGAACCTAAAAGAAGATTTTAAAAAAATGTCATTTCTTTTGATTACCATAAGTTCTTTGAGGATGCCTTGAGACAACCCTCAAATGTGTTTATAGGTTTACAAGTGTGATGAGGAGTTGAGCTAGAATGGGTTATTTCTTTTGTTTCATTTTAGTATTTTATTAACTTTATTTACATTACAATTCATATATTAAATTCTGGCTTAGAAAAAACAGCACAGGTACATAAATATTATAAAAATTTAAGTCAGAAGTCAGAAATTTTAATTTTTGAATAAAAGACTTGTTTCTAAGTTGATGAAAGTAAATCATTAAAAAAATAAACATCTGAACTTATACTTTGAAATGTCTTCTACAAATGTCACTTTGTGAGGCTCTCTGGTTTTCCAATAGTGCTACCTAACAGTACCAAAAAAATCCTATAATTTTTAAAAATTGCTTTCTAAAACTTTTTAGTTTTGTTGTTTAGTTTTAGTTTTGTAAACTTGTAATAGTTCTAAATTTTTTCTCTTGAGGAAACATTTAATTTTTAAAAAACCACCATAACTTTATTACATAATAGTATGTAAATAAAATAGGTGTTCGTGTGTGACATTTTTAAGGGCTCTCTTGGAGTAAAAGCTTTAATATCCATAAACTCCCAAACAGATCACCATTTTAGATTACTTCATTTTACCCTTACCTCTATCCCTCATCCCCAGCATTTTTGTTTGTTTTCTTTTTGGAATTATAGATCATTTCACAAGAATCAGTATTTATATAAAGACAATAAAATAAAGGCAACCCAAATTGCTTTTCTGATACTGGGAAATCCTAAAATGCCAAAGGCCTTTTATACTGTTTTATGGCCAAAGTTGTGATTAATTATGAAATAACAGAACTCTTTGTCTAATGTGATTTCTAAACTAACACTGAAATTATTTCCCAAAGATGTGTTCTATAATATTTTGAACAGTTTCTTATGTGGAAATGAATATATAACATTCAGAGATTATTATATTTTGGAAGCTGTAGCATTTAAAAAATTATTCTGGCAACTGGCTGATTATAATGAACGATGCATCTTGACCTCTTATCTCTGAAGTCATAATTTTTTTATTTCTAGCCATGATAAGATCTCATATTTAAGATACTGAAAGAAAACACTGCCAGGCAAATGTTCTTTATCTGGCAAAACTGTCCTTAAAAAATGAGAGAGTTTAAAATACGCACAGATAAACTGAAGCTGAAACAGTTCATCAACAAGAAAACTTGCCCTACAAGTTTTTTGGGTTCCTATTGGCAGAGCCTAATAAGGAACCAGTAGGAATATGAGAAATGGGGTTTCCAGAATCCCAGCCCCAACCTCCCAGAGCAGAATAGAGAAGGGTGGGTTGGGAGCTGATACACAATGAATTAATAAGTGGAGCATTATTCCTTTAATATTAGAAGGAAAGGTTGATGTATCAGTTAGCTGCTTTTTTTTTTTTTTTGCAATTTTATCAAGATGTAGTCACATGTCATACAATCCATCCACATGCACTTGTCCCCCAAATCAATTTTAGAACATTTTTATTAATCTAAAAAGAAACATTCCATACCCCATAGCAGTTACTGATTTCTAGCTTTGTTTCATTTTGGTCAGAGAAAATCCTTTGTATAATTTCAGTCTTTCTCAATGTATTGAGATGGGTTTTGTGACCCAACCTGTGATCTATCCTGGAGAATGATCCATGAGCACTTGAGAATATATATCCTGCTGTTCTGGGTTGTAATGTTCTGCATATGTCTGTTAGGTCTACTTCATTTATGATATTATTAAGGTTCTCTTTTTCCTTATTGATCTTCTATTTAGATATTCTTTCTGTTGATGAGAGTGGTATATTGAAATCTCCAACTATTACCATAGAGGTGTCTGTTTCTCCATTCAGTTTTACTGATGTTTGCCTCATGTATTTTGGGGCACCCTGATTAGGTGCATAAATATTTATGATTGTTATTTCTTCTTAGTAGATTGCCGCTTTTTTAATATATAGTGTCCGTCTTTGTCTCTTATAACTTAAAAGTCTGTTTTGTCCAGTATTAGCATAGCTACCTTAGCTCTTTTTTTGGGTACAATTTGCATAGAACATCTTTCATCCTTTTACTTTCTACATATTGGTGTTTTGGGGTCTAAGGTGAGTCTCTTGTAAACAACATATAGCTGGATCATGCTTTTTAAGTGCATTCTGTCCATCTGTGTCCTTTGGTTAGTTTCATCCATTAATAATCAGTGTTACTACTCTAAAGGCAGTACTTTAGCCATTTTGTCTTTTGGTTTTTATGTCATATCTTTTTCTTTTTTTGGTTTCTCTTTTCGTCTATTGCCACCTCCTGTTCTATACAGTTGATCTTTTGTGATGTATCTGATCCCTTTTTCATTTCTGTTTCTGTATGTTTACAAAACATTTCTTTGGAGATACCCTTTAGGCTTTATTACACAACCTACACCTAATTTGGAAAGATACAAACTTAGCATATTCTCTGCGCCTGAATCTATCTGCTTCCCCTTTTCATTTTGTTTTTGTCCTACTTTACATTTTGCATGCCCGTATCAGGAAATATGCCTTTTTCTTGTTCAGTTGTGTTCTGACTCATATTAACTAAAGAGTAGTGTTGTATATTGAGGTTACAGTACTATTGGGTCTAGCATTTACCCATTTAGTAGCCTTCACTGATGATCTTCATTTCTTTACACTACTGCAAGCCACTCTCTCCTGTCTTTTCCTTTCATCCTGTAGAACTCCCTTTAGTAATTCTTGTAGGACAAGTTTTTTGTTGATGAACTGTTTCAGTTTCAGTTTATCTGTACATATTTTAAACTCTCTCTCAGTTTTGAAGGACAGTTTTGCCAGGGGAAGAATATTTGCCTGGCAGTGTTTTCTTTCAGTACCTTAAATATATCATACTTCTGCCTTCTCACTTCATGGTGCTGATGAGAAATCGGCACTTAGTCTTACTGAGGATACCTTGTATGTGATAAATTGCTCTTCTTTTGTTGCTTTCAGAATTTTCTCTTTATCTTTGGCATTTGACATTCTGAGTAGTGTATAGTCTTAGAGTGGGTCTATTAGGATTTAAACTTGTACATTATGTCTTTCATAAGATTTTGGAAATTTTTGTACATTATTTCCTCAGATATTCTTTCTGCCCCTTTCCCTTGCATTCTCCTTTTGGAGCATCTAGGATGCATATGTTTGAGTGCTTCGTACTGTCGTTCCAATCCCTGAGGCACTGCTCAGTTTTTTCTATTATTTGTTCTTCTGACTGTATGATTTTGATTGTCCTATCTTCTTATTCATTGATTCTTTCTTCTGCCTGTTCACATCTCCTGTTTTATGCCTCTAGTTATTTTTAATCTCTACCAATGTGCCTTCATACCTATAATTTCTGTTACTTTTCTTTTTATACTTTCAAATTCTTATGCTCACAAATTGTCTTTTTAATATTCTTTAGTTCTTTATGCTTTTTTCCCTTCATCTCTTTGAATTGATTAGAAGATTTGTTTGAATATCTTGAGTAGTTGTTCCAACTTCTGAGTCCCTTCTGAAGTTTTAATTTGTTCCCTTGACTGAGCCATATCTTCTTATTTCTTAGTATGGCTCATAATTTTTTGCTGATGTCTAGGCATCTGATTATCTTGACGAGTTTACTCTGAAGGTCAGTTTCTCTTTCCTTGGGTTTTCTTGTTAATTGGCTTTGTGTTAAAACTCTTCTTTGAGGGCGGGCCGCGGTGGCTCAGCGGGCAAGAGTGCTTGCCTGCCATGCCGGAGGACCCCGGTTCGATTCCCGGCCCCAGCCCATGTAAAAAACAAACAAACAAACAAAATATAATAAAACAAGAAAATGTTTAAAGATGTTTCCCTTTCTTCCTCCTTTCCTTCCTTTCATCCTTCCTTCCTTCTCTGTCTTTCCTTCCTTTAAAAAAAAAAAAAAAAAAAAAAAAAAACTCTTCTTTGATGCTTGGTTCAGCTTATTCTAGACCTGTAAGCGTAGCCCGTGTTTAAATATTCAGATTTTTCTCTGCTCTTTTTCATCTGATTCTTGCTCTGGATATGCCGTGTAATCTTTAAGATTTCACTTTTAGTTCAGTTGTTTCACCTCCAGGAAAGAGCTTCCTTTCCTCCGTTCCTTCTCCAGGAATCTTGATCTGCTCTTTTTGTTTTTGTGCATACTTTTCTCCCCACCTCTGTGATTTGTTTAAATTCTCTCCCTCACTCAGTGCCCCCTTTTCCTTTCCTTCAATTCCAGTACCCATCCTGTCTTACAACAGTTCTATTTAATCCCCCTTTTTGTTTTTCTGTGAGGCTTTTCTGCCTCTGATTTCTTCCCCATTAGAGTATCCCGTCCTTGAGAGCCAAATGTGGTCAGTCCAGAGAGGTGTGTCACTTCAGAAAGGTCCATTTTGCCTTTAGGTGGCCCAGTTGACTGCAACGGGATTGAGTGAGGGTGCAGCAGTTCTTGTCAATATTCTATTTCTGTCCTGCACCCACTGGGGGCCCTTTTGTATGCAGGACTCTTCAGTGGTTTGTGTTCTGCTTGCATCTTTACAGACTTAGGTCTCTGTGCGTGGATATAAATGGATTTCAAAGTCTCTGCTGTGAATTACTCTACAGTTTTTGTGAAGGAAGGGAGTCAGGCCATGCTACCTCTGTGTGATTTTCAAGCAGTGCAAGATAAGTGAGGGCAGGGGGAACTGAAACAGATTGGCAGGTCTAGAATGGAATTTTCCTACCTGAAATTTTTCTGTTTCTTCTAGTCAGCATTTGTGGAGTCTTTCTGCAGTTTCTCCTGTCCACCAGCGTTCTAACTAAGTGGGGTTTGTCCTTTTATTCCTTAAATCTCTGGGAAATATTATTTAGGAAATATCTTATGTTGCCATGTGGATATTGTCACTGCAACCTAAATTTTAATGATGCATTTTACAATTATTCCCTCACAAATATTCTTAGCTTCTTTCCCTCTCATTCCCTCAGTTTATACTTTTTGGGCACAATCTCAACATTGGATAAAACCTAGCCATTCATCAACTTTATGCCTGTTCCTAGAGCGGCTAACGTGCCTAGAAAAAAACAATTTTATTGACTTGCTCCACTTTAAATTCAGAACTGCAAATTTCAGATGAGTACATGATCCTGTCATGCAGCCTTCTTTAATTCCTTGCTGTTCTACCTTTCATTTTACATCTTTTCTCATACTCTTACCCTACTTCTTCCACATTTTTAGTTTCCTTTCTTTATCATTAAAGAATAAAAAGAAAATAGTTGAGAACTCGCTTCTTTTGCCATTTTGCAAGCATTTCTGCCCACACTCTTCTGCACTTTCTCTTTTTCAGTAGATGAAGTATCCAGGTTCTATCAAAGACTACCTCTTCCATTTGGGTCTGGATCCCCTCTTCTCTTGCCTCCTCAAAGACTCTGCTCCTACAATTATTCCCTCTCTCGCCATCATTGGTTTTTTTTCCTTTTCTGCTGAATGGAATAAGGTCTCCTCCTTTTTATCGTCTATTCCATTTCTCTGTCCCTCTTCACATATGAACTTCATAAAATATTGCTTTATAATTTTGTCTTTACTTCCTTACCTCACATTCTTTCTCTAACCCACTCATATTGGGCTTCATTCTCCATTATTCCACCCAAACTGCTATTAGCTTCATTATATTCATTAGATTACATGTCTCTTAGTAATCATCACGTCAAAACAGTCTTTGCTGACTTTGGGGAATGTTTCAGTTATTTTTAAGCTTATTTTTTAACCCAAAGGATAATATTTTTTAACATCTTTTAATGTGAATTATAGTGTCATTTAGGGGAGATCAGAATAATTTATTATTTTGAGAATTTGAGAACATGATGATATGATTCATATGTTTAGAGGTAAAGATGTTAATAGATAGAATGGCTAAAATTTATACCTCTTACTTTGCAATGATATCTGCTTAAAAGCTACTGGATTGATTGCCAGAACAAAGTAATAATTTTAGCAAGTATATTTTTTCTCTATTTTCAACTAAAATAGAATTTTCTAAATGCTTTTTCCTACTGAGGAAGGAGATTTACAGGTCATTTGTAACATACACTCAATATAATTATACCATGACCAATCAAATTTAGAGAAGGCAATCTTTGAAGAGTCTTTTCTTACTCAAGAGGAAAGTGACTTTGAAACATAAGTGTATTTTTTTATTAAAAGTATTTATGAGAGCAACAATCTTTAATTCCTGAAAAGACCTGAATATTATCATCAGCACTTAAGAAGGATTCTAACAACTGACTATTTTCAAAAGCTTGTTACCTTTCATTATTGGCACCGCATGGAATATACTATTTTGTCATTACACCGCTCTCACTCCTACTGCACCTCCATTTTAGTATAAGAAATATGATATATTGAAAGCATCAGTTTGGTGTGAGATGACCTGGATTTAACAAATTCCTCCACCACTAACTTCTTGTGAGTTAGGTCAAGTTGAGTGATCTAGACTTCAGAATAAAGGAAGAGTTGGAATTTTTTTTTTTTTTTTAAGATTTTGACATTCTATGATAGTGACTCACATATAGGGCTTAGTAGTTACTAGATATGTATGTGTGTATAAAATTTTAACTTTAGAGCTATGCTGAATGCATATATATATTAACTATAAAACTGACATAGGGTTTGCTGACTTTTAATTTTACATTTGTTAAAGTAGTGATTTTTCAGAGTCTTAGATTATTTTATAAGTATATATAGATGTAATGTATATATATATATATATATATATATATATATAGGGTGGGCCATGGTGGCTCACTGGCAGAGTTCTCACCCACCATGCTGGATACCCAGGTTCGATTCCCGGTGCCTTAGCCCATGTGAAAAAAAAAAAAAAGAATATATATAGCTACATTCAAGCAAATTCCCAAATGTATATGCATTATTTTAATCATTCAGAATAGAGGTATTTAGATAAAATTACTGGATTATTTTTCATTTTGTAAGGAGTGTTAAATTTTAATTTAAAATTATTTTATACTTTCTTGTTACTGTTTGATCTTCATTTTAAAACCATAGCCAGTTTAGTTTTGTGCAATCTGCAGTTATTCCAACAAAACCATTCTAAATTAGTAGTATAATTTGGGGGGAAAAGTAGAGAAGTTTATTTTAACTTTTGCTCATTATCTTCAGGTTTCAAGAGCATTAGGTTTCCTCATAAGTTATATTGTATAATATATGAAAAATTAGCCAACTAAATATTGAAAAAGATATTTTGGTATACTTTTCAAAATCTCTAATATAAATACTATACTGGAATTTAAATCATTCTTAAAACATAAAGGTAATCAATTTGTTTCACTTATATTTAAAATATTAGCTTGCATTTTTGATTCTCAACTGTAATGTTAGAAAATTATATACTGCTCCATTGCTGAGTAGTATATAATTTTAAATCATTCTCTGAATTGAAATTTAATGTCTATTTCCAGACTATTTGAAATTATTTTCTTTCTCTGGAAACTTTAAAATGGAATATAGTAAGAGTTGGTAAGAACAGAAAGAGAAACTCACCAAATATATAGTATCTTGGCTAAAAAACTTATCATCTAATAATTTAGTAGTATAATATTTTGAAAGGTATGCTGATATTATATGGGCACAAATACTTCTTATAGTTAGTGATTTGGTCAATTTAATGTGTGGTTTCTACATATATAGGAATTAAAAGGTTTGGTTGAGTTAATTCAAAACATATAGAAATTAATATTGAGAATTTATTTTTAAAATGCCATAAAAGTGTATGTGCCTTTTAAAAGTACAGCTGTTCTCTAAAGAATGGAAATAACTAATGAACTTTATTTTTCTTTTAGCTCCTGGAGCCTGTCTGCCACCAGCTGTTTGAGCTTTACCGTAGCTCGGAAGTTCGACTTAAGAGGTTCACACTGCAGTTTTTGCCTGAATTGATATGGGTTTACCTACGACTTACAGTTAGCCGAGACAGGCAGAGTAATGGTTGCATTGAAGCACTTCTATTAGGAATTTATAATTTGGTAAGTTGAAAGTGATAGGAAGTTTTGGAAATTTTCAGTATTTTTTAAAAGTCCTCTGAAATAGGTCTTCTGTGTTCGTATCTGTCTCTAGTGCTCCCTTTAGTATTTCTTGCAGAACTGGTCTCTTGGTTACAAACTCTCTCAGTGATTTTTTTTGTCTGAAAATGTTTTAATTTCTCCCTCATTTTTGAAGGACAATTTTGCTGGATATAGAATTCTTGGTTGGCAGTTTTTCTCTTTTAATAATTTAAATATGTCATCCCACTGTCTTCTCGCCTCCATGGTTTCTGCTAAGAGATCTATGCATAGTCTTATTGGGCTTCCCTTGTATGTGATGGATTGCTTTTCTCTTGCTGCTTTCACAATCCTCTCTTTCTCTTTGACCTCTGACATTCTGATTAGTAAGTGTCTTGGAGTATTTCTATTTGGATCTATTCTCTTTGGGGTATGCTGCACTTCTTGGATCTGTAATTTTAAGTCTTTCATAAGAGTTGGGAAATTTTCAGTGATAATTTCCTCCGTTAGTTTTTCTCCTCCTTTGCCCTTCTCTTCTCCTTCCGTAACACCCACAACACTTATATTCGTGTGCTTTATATTGTCTTTCAATTCCCTGAGTTCCTGCTCATATTTTCCCATTTTTTTCCCTATATTTTCTTTTTCTTGCCAGATTTCAGATGTTCTGTCCTCCAGTTCACTAATCCTATGTTCTGTCTATCGAAATCTACCTTTGTAGGTTTCCATTGTTTTTTTATCTCTTCTATCTTGCCTTTCATTCCTATAAGTTCTGTGATTTGTTTTTTCAGACTTTCAGTTTCTTCTTTTTGTTCATTCCTTGCCTTCTTTATATTCTCCTTCAATTCATTGATTTGGTTTTTGATGAGGTTTTCCATGTCTGTTCATATATTCTGAATTAATTTTTTCAGTTCCTGTATATCATTTGAATTGTTGGTTTGTTCTTTTGACTGGGCCATATCTTCAATTTTCCTAGTGTGATTTGTTATTTTTTTGTTGGCGTCTAGGCATTCAATTACCTTAATTAGTTTATTCTGGAGATTGCTTTCACTTCTTTTACCTAGGTTTTTTTTGCTGGATGAATCTGTTGTGTATCTGTTCTTTGACATTCAATTCAGCTTTATCTGGACCTCTAGCTTAAGTTTTGTTTAACAGAGGAGAATTTTTCAGTTCTTGTTTTCTTGTTTCTTGCCCTGCTTGTGTGGTACCTTTCTCCCATACACACTTAGGAGGGTCTACTTAGATATTATAGACCCCAGCCAGATTTTCCCAGACCAAACTGGCCTCCTATCAGGAGGAAAGAGTCACCTGTGTCGGTTTTCCCTGAGGGTGAGACCCAGCAGGTTGAAAAGGTTTCCTGTGAAGTCTCTGGACTCTGTTTTTCTTATCCTGCCCAATATGTGGTGCTTGTCTGCCTGCAAGTCTCACCAGCATAAGATGATGCGGTGCCTTTAACTTTGGCAGACTCTCCCTGCTGGGGGCGTGATGGAGACAGAGGAGAGGTTGTAGGCTGGTTTTAATGGCTTCAAATTACTGAGCCCTGGGGTCTGAATTCCTTGAGGGAGGGATTCCACCTGAGTTGGGCTTCACCCCTCCTCTGGGGAAGGCACAGGCTCCAGACAAGCCCCCAAACGAGCTTGCCTCTGCCTGTGCCTGGGGCAGTTGCAGCCGGAGAAGTCCTGCTGCTATATCCAAAGGCAGTCAAGCCTTTGTAGAAACACAGCCACAAAAACCTCTGTTTCCTCCCCCCTCCTCCCCTTTTTCCGTCAGCCCTGCCCCCTTGGCACTGGGGCAAAAATGAGCAACCTCCGCTTTGACCAGGTTCACCTAAGCTGGGGGCCTATTTTTAGTGGTCAGAATTTGTGAATTAATTCCACACTTGAAGTTTGGTTGTGCTCAGCTCCTGCTGCTGGTAAAGTCCCTTTCCTTTCCCCTCTGGGAAGCAGCCTGTGAGGGAGGAGCTCCGGCTGCCGCAGCTTTGGAAACTTAAGGTTCTAGGGGGGCTTTCAGCTAGTCCAGCTGGTCCAGACTGGGGTACGTTGTGGGTCTGGTCACTGACGTGGCCCCAGGAGCTGTTCTGTACTGTTTCTGGTTATTTAGTAGTTGTTCTGGAGGACAAACTAAAATGCGCACCTTGTTAAGCCGCCATCTTGACCCTGAAGTCCGAACATAAAAATTTTATATAGCGCTTTGTAAATTTATTTTTTAGTTATTTTTACTTTTATTAGAGAAGGTTTAGGTGTACAGAGAAATCATGCAGAAAAGATAGAGATCTCATATACCTCTCCTTCACACACATAGTTTCCCTATTTTAACATTGTGCTTTGTGTGATACGTTTGTTCTAATTGTTGGAACAGCATTATTATACTAATAACTTTTGTCCATAGTTTGCATTAGGGTTCAGTCCTTTGGTTTTTTTGAAATTTTTATTCTAATTATATATGTATACACACATATTATTATTCTAATAATATATATATACACACATATACACACACTCCCTAAAAATTTCCTTTGGTTTAATGACATTCAAATATATAATTCAGTGGTGTTAATTACATTCACATTGTTGTGCTGTAAATTTATTTATTTATTTATCTTTTTTTATTTATTTTTGAATTTTTTTAAAAATGTAACAAACACAAACATTCTTAACTTATGATCATTTTAATAATCATTTGATAAAACATTATTTATGGAACTCTATTCCTCTAAGGAATTCTTAAGTACCTGAAACATTATTTTTCTATTTTTTCTCAAGATTCCTAGTTTAAGACTTTTGTTTTAAGATTCCTGTCCTTTGGAATTTTCTATTCTGTGCATTCAGTATGTACTATAAATGAACACTGCACATAATAAAGTTTAGCTCTATAGTTGAGAGATAATAAAATGTAGGAAGATGCAGTTTTACAATAAACAAATTCTGTTCTGCTCCAGTGCTCACCTTTTTAAGTATTATCAATTAAAAATTATTCAAATACATTTCTATCACTTGAGCATATGTCTGAAGGAAGGAACATGGGTTTTAGAGTCACTTGTGGTTATTTCAAAATTAAGCAAGCCCTGCCACTTTTGGCTGTTTTACATTTGGACAAGTTATTTAACATCTTCAGTTGCTTTTTCTGTAAAACATGTAGGTATAAAAAAAGTTAGTAGAATTAAAAATAATGAAAAAAATAATAATAATGTGAAGATCCCAGCATGTTGCCTGAGGATTGCTAAATGTTTATTATTATTATTATCATAATTAAGGTGAGTTTTTTAAAGTAAAGAGCTGGTTTAGATATAAAATTCTTTTTTGCTTAATTGCTTCACTGTTTTTTCTTTTAAAGTAGGAAATTTGTTTTATATATCACCATGTCTCCCATAATACCTAGCACAAGCATTTAATAAATATTTTTGAATTAATGATTGAGTTTAGGGCTTTATGCATTTAATGTTAAATTATCATTTTTATTAAACTTTTAGCATAATAAAATTCCTTAGTAGGTCAAGTGAAAAAGAAATATTGGCCAAAGTGGAATGTTTGACAAGCTATAAACAGTATTTGTTGGTGTGCTTTGTTTTAATTATCTTTTGGCATCTCAAAAATAGTGTATTGATTTGAAAATATATAGTTATATGTCAGAAATATAACTTGAAGCTGTTGATTTCCTTTAATTCCCTTGATATCTGTGTTCTCTCTTCTTTGTGATTCTGTTTTTCTTACCTCACTGGGTTTCTTCTATATATTCATTTCTCTTTTTTTCCTCTTTCCCTCCCAATATCCTAGGGAGAGTTTTATTTTGCCCTTAGCTTAAACATATTTCAGAACATCCTTCTTTATGAATACAAAGATAAAGCAAATGTATATGGCTCAACTTGAAATTTAGGTATAAACATAATTGTACAGATGTGATGGTTGCTAGAGTTTGAATATGAAGGACTCACATGATCTCTTTAGGGAATTTTCAACCTGTTTTCCTGCCCAAATAAGAAGTATGGCTATTATTTACTTATAATTGGTACTCTCCTATGACATATTAAACTCAGAAATGAGCCCTATAGGGAAGGTCCTTTGGGTTTATGTTTTGGTTTTGATAGTTGTTTTTGATGTTGTTTTTTTCTTTTATGCTGTGCAGCAATTCCATCTGTCTCTGACCACCTACTTCTAGGTTTCTTGAGGGCGATATCCTCTCTATACACTCTATACCAGTGATGTACACTGATATGAGTTATAAAAAATATATAGACTGAAATAATGCAAAGGAGAAAAGGAATGATGCAGCAGTATCTCCCCTCTCCAATTGCTGACCTATAGACAATTATTTATTGATTCCTGAGAAAAATTGTGGGTACCATAGAATGAAGAAATAAAAGACAGCACTGTCTTCTGTATGAAGAAAAAAAATAGTTTTAAAAATCAAAAAAGTTTTTTTGCAGTTCACTAAAAATTACCTAAATATGAATTTAATTTTTATCACTTGGACTAATATTAGGTTATATGTAGTTAGTTCAAGTTATTAGTTTATTGTAGAAAAACTGTAAGAGTTTCTTTTACTCCAGATTCATTCTGCATTAGTACAATGTGTTTTCGCATTTTATTAAGTGTGAATCTCCTAGCTAAAACCTTTAATTTTAATCTTATTTAGCTCAAACAAGTTTCTACTGAAAGAAGATCTAATCACATGTAATCTCCCTTTCCTGTCTGTAAATTTAGCATGAAAATTTATTTGTATCCCTTTTTCATGGTTTTACTGTCATGTCATCTTTTTGAAGAAGAAGAAATCGAACCTGGGTCTCTGGCATGGCAGGTGAAAATTCTGCCTGCTGAGTCTCCGTTGCCCTGCCCTGTCATGTCATTTTTTATTCAGTATAGTATTATGCTCAGTATTTCTCTTTGGATTATAACTTTATAGCAAATTGTACAAATTTGTTAATAAATTAAAAATGATATACTATGGTAGTAATAGTTTTTATATATTCCTTTATAAAAATATCTTTCTCAATTGCTAGTGATATATTGAGTAAATTAAGAAAGTAATTGTTACTTCTAATAAAGGCCTGTGATTAGTTCATTATGTCTGTATATTTTTTAAATTATAGGAAATTGCTGATAAAGATGGAAACAATAAAGTTCTTTCTTTCACTATTCCTTCCTTATCCAAGCCTTCAATATACCATGAGGTAAGGTTGGAAATGTGGAATTATTTAAAATTATATTAACAGATGAAATATCTATTATCTGAGATAAGTATTTCTAACATATCTTTAAGGTTTGTTTCTTAAAAGTAGATTTTTGTTTTAATGACGTAAAGCTGAGCTGTTATTATTAGTGGGAAAATTTCCTCTAGCCTATTTATTTCTTTTTTGTTCTTCTATCAGTGTCATTTTTGATCTTTGTTTATTACTCTTTTGTGGTTTTTCAAAATATTCTTTTATTTTTGAAGTCTTACATATTGTTTAACACTCACATATATTAGATTGATTTGCTTGTGTTATTCTTTAGGAAAATGACTAAAGAGATTTTTTTTTTCCCTCACAACCAATAGCCTCCACTTCAGTCCTTTTTTTTTTTATATATAATTTAAAAATTTTTTTTAAAAATACCAGAAAACACCAAACAAACGCAAACATTCTAAACTTTTGATCATTCCATTCTATATATATAATCAGTAATTCACAGCATCATCACATAGCATATTCATCATCATGATAATTTCTTGCAACATTTACATCTATTCATAAAAAGAAATAAAAAGAAAAACAGAAAAAAATTCATATATACCATGCCCCTACCCCTCCCTTTCATTGATCCCTAGCATTTCAATCTAAATTTATTTTAACATTTGTTCCCCCTATTATTCATTTTTATTCTGTGTGTTTTACTCGTCTGTTGACAAGGTAGTTAAAAGGAGCATCAGACACAAGATTTTCACAATCACACAGTCACGTTGTGAAAGCTATATCATTATACAATCATCTTCAAGAAACTTGGCTACTGGAACGCAGCTCTACATTTTCAGGCAGTTCCCTCCAGCCTCTCCATTACGTCTTGACTAAAAAGGTGGTATCTATTTAATGCATAAGAATACCCTCCAGGATAACCTCTCAACTCTGCTTGGAATCTCTTAGTCATTGATACTTATTTTGTCTCATTTCACTTTTCCCTCTTTTGGTCGAGAAGGTTTTCTCAATCCCTTGATGCTGAGGCTCAGCTCATTCTAGGGGTTTTCTCAATTCCTTAATGCTGAGTCTCAGGTCATACTAGGATTTCTGTCCCACATTGCCAGGAAAGTCCACACCCCTGGGAGTCATATCACAGGTAGACAGGGGGAGGTGAGTGAGTTTGCTTGCTGTGTTGGCTGGATAGAGAGAGGCCACATCTGAGCAACAAATGAGGTTGTCTTGGGGGTGACTCTTAGGCCTAATTTTAAGTAGGCTTGACCTATCCTTTGTGGGATTAAGTTTCATATGAACAAACCCCAAGATTGGGGCTCAGCCTATAGCTTTGGTTGTCTGCCCCTCTTGTGAGAATATCAAGACTTCAACTTGGGGAAGTTGAATTTTCCCCCTTTCTTACCATTCCCTGAAGGAACCTTTGCAAATACTTTTTATTCACTGTTAAACCACTCTGGGATTTATCCAGGCATCACTCTGGACAAATCAACAAAATCTCATGTCCTACTCAAGGTTCCATGTTCTCATGGTGTTCAATTAAGCTGTCTACATAAGTTATGTTAGGAAATACACTAGTCAAAATATGAATTTTGTACCAAATAAACATTTTTTACTTTAGTCTCACACGTAAGTTAAAATTTTAAAATATTAATTACCATCTGTTTTCAGCACCCTGCAGTAATGACATTCCTTTGTTCTTCCTCATGCAAAAACATTTTTTAAATTTGTACATTTGGTCACCATCATTATACACTCAAGGCATTCCTAGATTATACCATCTCAGTCTTTATCGTCTGTCTTTCTTTCTGATTTCATTTGTGCCCCCAGCCCTCCTCCCTACTAAAGAGAATTTTTACACTGAATTGTTATGTTTCAGTTTAAAGGAGTCTACTTGATGTATTTTAGCTGTTCAATATTACTCTTGATTTTTTGCTTATGTTTATTTGGTTGAAGATTGTAAGAGAGCACTTGTAATAGCAATATGAGCACTGGTAATCATATAGCTAAATGACTCCTGTTAAATTAAATTCTTCTATACGCTCTCATTAAAATCCAGTATATGTTATGAAATAAAATTCTTGTCTTTAGTGGTCTTTAATACATAAATTCATAAAGAAAGCATTCAAAGAAACTTTACCAGTACTAAAAATTATGTTCCATTTCCTGTCAACAAACAATATCTTGCTTGTCTCATAGCTCTATACAGCTATTTATTTCCTTAATTAATTCCCCAGGGACTTTGCTTTGTGATAGAAGTTGAATGACTCATAATTTAGCCAGGATTCATTTCAGCACAGACTGTTTCTCAGTAATAGATTTTAATTGTTTTGAGTATATTGTTATAAAATAAAATGTAGGGTAGTGAAGCATTAATGAATGGATGCTTCTAACTTTAGAAACATGAAATCAATTATATCACTGTTAAAGAAACATTTGATCATAATCTGGAATTTTTTTTTTGTAAATGTATGGGTTTTACTCTGTGTTCTAGAATAGAAACAAATTTTAAAATATGTGTCTTTAACCCTTATTCTTTATAGCGATTTTCTTACTCTTTCTTAATATAGATTCATTCCATAACCTTTCTAAAAATTGAACAGTATATTTTTAGTTATATATATTGTGTGCACATGCATGTGTATTTATATATATATTTATCTTTTCCATAAAGAGCTGAAGAAATTTGAAAGGTTTTGAAAAAGAAAAAGTGGGTCTGAGATTGCCTTTCTTGAAATAAAAAGTGTTGTGCAAAATTAAATATCATTATATGATACAGATTTTTACTTCATCTTAGAGACATCATCTCATACTCTACCTTATTTTTGTAGCCCTCAACAATTGGATCGATGGCTTTAACAGAAGGGGCATTGTGTCAGCATGATCTCATCAGGGTTGTTTATAGTGATCTGCATCCTCAGAGGGAAACATTTACTGCACAAAACCGGTAATGGTGAAAATTGTAAATGGTAACAATTAATTTATTCTTAATAGCTAACTATAATTACCTCATTAAAGTTTAGTATGAGAGGAGGCCAAAAGGTAAATACATCATACTAGTGAAATCCATCATAGTAGTGAAAAACCCATCTGTTTAATGCTTAGTATTATGTTATGGTCATCTTATATAAAGCAATGTAAAAAATAATAGTGTGTGCTTGAAGTTTGCCAAAACCGGATTCATGTACTTGCACTTAGAAGCTTGCTGTCTCACACAGCTTATCAACTCTCTATACTTTGCTTTTTCATTGTACGATGGGATTAATGGTAGTATCTGTCTACTCAGAGTTAGATAAACTGCACAATTTGAGGGCACAGTCCCCAAGATTTGCCTCTGAAACCACCTGCAAGTTTGAGTAGTTCCCAAAACCAGACTTAGGTTCAATAATTCATTGGAATGACTCACAGAATTCATTGAAAGCTATTATATTCATGGTTATGGCTTATTAGGGAAAGGATACAGATTGAAATCAGCCACAGGATGAGATGCATAGAGCAGAGTCTGTATGTTTGAAACACAAAGCTTCCATTGCCTCACCCCATGGAATCATGAACTATCCTCCCAGTATCTATATGTGATAATATGCTCAATGTTGCCAACCAAGGAAACTCACCTGAGTTTTTACTGGGGCTTCATTATGTGGACATGATTGATTGAAAATCCCAAGGCTAATTTCAATGCACAGGCTACTGATACCATGTGACCCAAAATCTCCACCCAGATCACTTGGTTGGTTTTTCTGGTCTTTAAACAGAGACACTCCTAACAGGTATGACATAGACTACTTCTCAGAAGCTGAGGGCAAAGGCCAGACCTCTCTTTGGGCAAGGTGAAATTCTTTACTACATCCTACCCTATATGGTTGTTGTGAGGAATAGATGATGCCTAAAATGTACTTAACACAGTGCGTGGCATATAATAAATATTACCTGATACTATTATTCATTATGTGATATTTTATGTTTGTAGTAAAACAGTACTCTTATCTTAATGGTTTATTATATTAGAATTAGAGAAGGACCATAGGCTTATGCAAATATCCATAGTTATGACCTTTGATCTCATGGTTTTATTTAGAATTCTGGTTCTTCCTGATATTACACAGATGATAGAAAATATAATGCTTCCCTTGTGTCCTGATACATTGTTTTGAAATCTGCTTAGTGATTGTCTTTTATTAGTCTGCAGGGTGCTATATAAAATTTGAAGAAGGTCTTATCCCCTCTAAAGTAACAGCTTAATGTTAACTACGTAGTTGGTTTACTCAGATCACTCTACAGTATAAAATTTATATTAGAATAACAGTTTGTAACTACAGTCTGTAGCCTGGCTTGCATAACAATCACTAGATACCTGGTTTCTTTCTTGTTTTTTAAATTTAATTTTTTAATCCATAAAATTCTATATTTGTGGCAAATTTAAAATAGAACAAGGTATAAAATGAAAATAGATGAGAGTATAAAGAGAAAAGAAAATTTGTCCTCTTTCCTCTGCTACCTGTCATTTCCTGGCTGCTATGACAAATATCACACAATGGGTTGGTTTAAACAATGGGAATTTTTTGTCTCATGGTTTCAGAGGATAAAAGGCTGGCTTTCTCCCAGGTTTGGTAGCTTCTGGCTGGCCAGCTGACAATCCTTAGGTTCCTTGGCTCTCCTATCACGTGGTAATATCACTTCCTTTCTCTTCTGGGTTCCTTTGACTTCTAGGCTCTATTCCTTCATGTGACTTTCTTTGTAAAGCCTCCAGGACTAGGATTAAGGCCCAGGCTCATTTAGTTGGGCCATACGTTAACTAAAAATATCTTCAAAAGTCCTATAGTGTGTTCACACCGTGAGAATGTATTAAGACTAAGACCTTGTGCCCTTCTCCATCTTCAACTGCCCCCCACCGTTGGAGTACATAATTCAATCAACCACACCATCCATTCCCACTTCCCAGAGTTAAACTGTTAGTAGTTTGTATGTATCCTTCCAGAAAGTTTTAATGCATGCAAAAGTATATATTCAACCATAAATACAGGATGCAGGCCCATATAGAAGAGATTCAATTGTTATTATTCTGCCACTTACTTTTTTCACTTAAAAATAAATTTAGTACATCTTTCACTAGCAATACATAGAGATCTTTTTTTTTTTTTAAGCTTGAACAGGCTCCGGGAATCGAACCTGGGTCTCCGGCATGGCAAGTGAGAATTCTGCCATTGAGCCAACATTGCACTGCCTGAGATCTTAATTTCTTTTTTAATGATTACTTAACATTTTGTTTCATATGTGTTTACCATCAGTTTTTAACAGTTTTATATTGAGTAAAATGTGATTGTTTTTAATTTTTTGCTATTGTAAACAATATTTCAAGAAGCACATTCTTGTTTGTATGTTTATTTGCATAATAGCAAAAGTTATCTGTAAGATGAATATATAGCTGTGATATTGCTATACTAAAGAATGTCTCTCTGCAGTTTGAGTGGATATTGCCACATTCCCTTCACCAAAATAACTGCACCAATTTAATCTCCTACCAGTAATCTCAGAGTGCCAGTTTCCTTACTAACCCCCAATACTGGTTATTTTCAATTTAAAAAAAATTTTTGCCAATCCAATAGTTAAAAATTGTTTCATATCTTTTACTTTGCATTCCTTTAGTTGTGACTGACCTTGAGCTCTTTTAATATGTTCATTAATTATTTTTCTTAACTGGGGAGCTTCCTATTCATATCCTGTGTCCATTTTTCTTTTGAGGCATGTATTTTTTTTAGTTATTTACAAGAGCTTTTATTGAGGAAACTACATTGTGTTTTACGCATTGCATGTAAGTTTTTCATTGATTATTGACTTATTTATTTTTTAAATTGAGATGTAATTCATATAACACATTTTTTGTGTTTTTTTATAAAAGTACCCCTTCTTTATTTACCCACTTTAATTTCAAAACAAAATAAAACAAAAAAACCTCACAGTACACAGCATCCAACTCCATTTCAAATGGGATGGGATTCATGGCCTTGCAATCTGAATTAGACACTAGAACAGGAAAGGGGAAAAAAAAACCACTAGATATCAGTAAATGGAGCCACGTGGGACAGGGCCACTCAACACAGTTTTGAACTTTTCATTTTGAAATAATTTCAGACTTACAAAAAATAGTACAAAGGTTTCTGTTCTAGTCTGTAAAAGCTGCTGGAATGCTATATACTAGAAACAGAATAGTTTTTTAAGAAGGAAATGTATTAAGTTGCAAGCTTACAGTTCTGTGGCCATGCAAATGTCCAAATTAAGGCAAAGATATAAAAATATCCAAGGCAAGGCATCCAAGGAAAGATACCTTCGTTCAAGAAGGCCAGTGATCTTCAGGATTTCTCTCTCAGCTGGAAAAGTCACAAGGCAATGTCTGCTAGCTTTCTCTCTAGGCTTCTTCAGTGGCTTCCCCAGGGCTCTCTCCATTCTGTTGGCTCTGTCGGTTCTGATGGCTCTGAAGCTTCTTCCAAAATGGTTCCCTCTTAAAGGACTCCAGTAAGCAACTCCACCTTGAATGGGTGGAGACACATCTTCATGGAAGCCATCTAATCAGAAGTTACCACCCACAATTGGATGGGTCATATCTCCTTAGAAATAATCAGAAAGATCTAACCCAGCAATATTGCATGAGGATTAAAGGACATGGCTTTTCTGGCATACATATAGCTTCAAATAGGCAGTTTCCATGTAACCATCATCCATCAATGGGAAACTTGTTAGAAATACATCTTCCTGGGCCCTGTCCGTGAAGATTCAAATTGAACCAATCTGGATTGAGACACAGGAATCTCTGTTTTTAAATAGCTCCTTCAATAACTGCACATTCAGGTTTAGGAGCCACTTTCTTAGAGATTATAAAGATTAGGAAAACATTCATTTAATAAATATTTATCAAGCAATTGTAATATAATGTATTAGACACTGTTGGGTACTGGTGATAAATGAATAAATCACGGTCTGTGTCCTAAAGTTGTGTATTGTTAAATCTTAAAAACAGAGCTATAGGTGAAAGAATTATGATTCAATGGGGTAAATGCTATATTAGAACTGCACAGATGAAGGAACAGCTTCATTTAGCTGGGAGAATAACATACAGCTTTATGGCTAAGGCAGAAATGTGAACCAGTGCTTGAAACTAACAAAAGTTTCCTACTGCCTTGATAAATTTGGATTTTATCATACAGTCAATTGAAAGACAGTGAACTTGGTAGCTAGGAGAATGATTGTTCAGGCATGATGATTTTTTCTTTAAGGAAGAAAAGATAGGTGAGAGCAAGAAATATGATCTTTAATAAGGAAAGCAGAAACAGAGAAATCACTGAGGAAAATGTTAAAGTAACCTAATTGAGAAATCATGAAGGTCAATATCAAGGCATTGTTGTTATAACCATGCAGCAAATAAATAATTTACTACAGTCTCGAGTAGAAATAATTGTTTGTAATCCTTTTCCCTTATGTTTATTTATTATTTCTAGGTTTGAAGTCCTGAGTTTTCTCATGTTGTGTTATAACTCTGCTATTGTGTATATGCCTGCCTCATCTTACCAGTCTCTTTGTCAGATGGGCTCCAGGTGAGAATAATTATCATTAACTTGCATATTAATTCATTTATTTAACAAATATTTTTTAGTACACTTTCTGTGCCAGGCACAGTTCTAACTTTTGGTGAGACAGCACTAAGCAGAACTCATGGAGCTTACAATCATTCATGTAAGAGTCCTTATCATCTCTCATGTGTCATGATTTCTTGAAAATTAATTAAAGTATTAGAGATTTTCTAGCTAAACATCAAGTTAAGCTGATGCATCTAAATTTAGGGTTATTTATTGATCACCTAATTACTCACTGAGTATCAATTTTTATATTTCAATTTGGGACCATTGAATAAATGGTCCTATAAATTGTCAAACTCTTAAGGAATGTGAACATTTTTCGTAGGATTCTTTGTATATTTCCAAATGACTGCCTTTGTGTTGGGTAAGAAAACTAACAATAATGCTCGTTTTCTGTGTGTCTCATTTGTGTGTGTATATTCTGTGTGTTTAGATTATAAATCAGAATTTCTAATAATTTGGACAGATCTGGGCTGAAATTTAAATTTCCATTACAGAAAAAAAAAAGTAAATTTGTTTTAGAATGAGGATCTTTAGAGTCACAGAATTTCAATTCTAGAAGGGAAACTGAGTCTCCCCCCACCCCCAGTTAAATGTTGTATTAGCTTTCTAGTGTTGCAGAACAAATTACCACAAACTTAGTGGTTTAAAACAACAAACAGTTATTACTTTACAGTTTCTGTTGGTCTGGAGTCTAGGCACAACGTAAGTGGATGTTCTGCTTAGGGTCTCACAAGCCTATAATCAAGGTGTCAGTTGGAGCTGAGGTCTCATCTTAGGGTAGATTGGAGAAGGGTACACTTTTGTTGGCAGAATTTAGTTTCTTACAGTTGCAGAACTGAAGCCTTCATTTTCTTGCTGGCTGTCTGCTGAAGGCCACCTTCACTTCTACCAAATGTATCTCCCAAACTAGGCAGCCTACGTCCTGGCAGCTTGCTTCTTCAAAGCCAGGAAGGGGTGAGAGAGACTCCAGCAAGATCTTCACTGCAATCCGATGTAACGTAATCATGCAATCATACACACTTAATCATTATATCCTGTTAGATTTGCAGTGTTCTGTTCTTTAAAGTAAGTCACAGGTTCTACCCACTCTCCAAGGGAGTGGATAACAAAAAGGCAGGATGCCAGATGGTAAAGATGATGGGAATTTTGGTCTCTTAAGAGTCTGTCTGCAAATGTATTTCTCAGGTTACCATGCTGCTGTAGGCTGGAAAGAGTGTGATCCCATTTCTAACAAACTCATTTATTTTACCAATTGGAGTAAGTCAATCTAAGTTTGCTGTTTGGTTTGATAAATTATATTAAAATAAATATACTATTTTAGTTGCCTATAATAACATGATTAATGGCTAACAAACTTCTTGTCTCTAATCTAGAAACTGTTGTCAAGATATATACTGTTTAAGCACTTATTGCTTATCTACAGATAAATTTGCTTTTAAGTGACTATTTTGGGTTCACTAAATAAAACAAACCTGTCCGCTCTCTAACAACATTTTTATGACTTTTTCATGAAGTTTATTAATAACCTAAGTGATGGCAGATTTCAGTAGTCGTTAAAGTTTTGTCACATATGAAAGAATTTTGGAAAACTATGTGACTTTGCACATTTGAAGTTGACATTCAAAATTGTTTTGTCTTATCTTAATTAGTTACAAACGATATACTTTCTAGTCTGTAAATAGTGATGTAATGAAAATAAACTTTTAGGTCATTATTCTAAATGTATAGAATGGAGTAAGCCACGGTGGCTCAGTAGGCTCAGTTCTTGCCTGTCATGCCAGAGACCCGGGTTTGATTCCCGGTACCTGCCCATGTAAATAAATAAATAAATGTATAATGTATAATGTATTATAGATATGATTTGATACCCACCATCATACATTTGGGAAATAAACAAGTTCTTAATAGTCTGATGTTACATTATTCCTTTGTCACCTAGATGCAAGTCTTTTATTCATTGCCCAGTCATACTTCTCTGTCACTCTATATGCATGTGTGTGTATGTGTGTAAATTGAAATTTAAATGTTTTCTTTTCTTTTTGTAATTTCCTATGACTATAAGGTACTACACACTAAAAAAAATCTTCTGGATATTGTCCAATTATCCTAAGGAATTAATTGATTAAAATTACATAGGTACATTGCAACTTTTGTAATTATAAATATGACTTTTTTGGAAAGCATCTCATTGAGGTTTCATAGACAACAAATAGATACTTTGATTAAAGGAGACCTCACACACACCACTATTTGAAAATTTCTCTTTATTTGCTTTGAGATTTCTGTACCTCCCAGCAATTTACCATGAAGCAAATTTGGGATTAGTGAGAGTTATGAATTTCTTTTGTAAAGAGAGAAAAGGATGATTCTGAAAGAGGTAGTCATCTCTTTAAGAAAAGTTTTTGCTCTTATTGAAAATAATTCCACTAGAATATATATTTTATGTAGGAAAGGATTTTATTTTAATTTTGTATCTTTTTGACTTTGCAACTGTATCTCTCGGTCCAGAACAGTGACTGGCTCATAATAGACACTCAGTAAACATTTGAAGAATGATCAAGTTGGATAAATAAATTTATGAAAGCAAAAGGCTATTTTACTTAATGAATTAGGAAATCACACATGGTGTATATGGTATTTCCCTAGGGTTTGTGTGAGTGGGTTTCCCCGGCAACATGAAAAGCGTTGGAAAGAACTCTGTGGTCGAGTGGTATTGGATCCTGAATTTATGGTACAACTTCTCACAGGGGTCTATTATGCCATGTAAGTAGGTAGATTTGAAATTGAGTGTTTTCCTTTATGCTTGGAAATTTAACATTTCTCTTTCTTCCTTTTCAGTTTTATAATACTGAATTTATTATTTTGTTCCTTGATGGACACATTAGCTTTCTTTTCTAATATGGATTCCTTTTATTTCTTTAAAAATAGCCAAAATATAACATAACTAGTCATTTAAAAAAATAGTCAAAATATAACACAACTAGTTATTACTATTGGAGTCTAGAAATTGTTAAGTTCTTTTTATGGAAAACCTTGTATCACTACCATCCTTAAGCATATTTACAACCATGTGTTTATGAATACTTTTTAAATAGATTACTTTGAATATTAGGACATGATAAAAATCAATTTATTAGCAGAAAAATCTGTAGACTGTTTTGAACATTGGTATTTGAAATCTGTGTTTTGTTCTTAAAACCAAAAGCAGAATAGTTTACAAATGAAATTATGCAAAAATTGTATGAAAAGCTTGTTTCAGAACCAAAATAACTAGGATCTGAAACAATAAGGACGTTGTGTTGAAGATTAGACATATTTGCTAAAAATAATAAATGATCTGTTTCTTTTTAGGTATAATGGACAGTGGGACCTTGGCCAGGAAGTTCTTGATGATATCATTTACAGAGCTCAGCTAGAACTCTTTTCCCAACCACTATTGGTAAGTTGCTATATTTGCTCTTTATTAACTCTCCTGTGCCTGAAAGAGTAGCTTGAAAAAGCTACTATTCTATAAAATAATTCAATATGGTAATATGAGGCAATCCAAAATCATTGGGGGGAAAAGGTTATTGCTTGATAATAGTTTGTTAACTCAGTCTGTTAACTGCTTGACAGAAAACAAAAAATGGTTTAGGTCTTCCTCCTTACCTATCACATACCAAAATAAAGTTCAGATTAATTAAAGACTTAAATGTTTTTAAATCCGTTAACTAAATGAAAGAGAAAAAAAGCTGTAAGAATTAACTCAAATATCTAGAGAAGGAAAGACATTTTAAGCAAAGTAATGAGAAAAGTCACTTAAAAAAGACTGATTTTTTTTTACATAAACATCTAAATTCTGACCATCAGTTTTTTAAAGTAAAGTCATTTTTCAATGGAGAGGATTACGGGAAGATGGTAGGGTAGGACACTCCAGGAATTAGTCCCTCCACCAGAACAACTATTAAGCAGGCAGGAACTATCTGGATCAACTATTTTGAAACTCTGGAGTATAGTAGAGTATGGTGCAGCATCCAGGGAGGAGAGGGAGGAAGAGACTGGTAAACTGTGGTAAATACTGGTGTATTGTACTTTCTGGGTAGTGGCTACCATCGCCCATGTCCTAGCTTGTGGTAGGCAGCAGTGAAGTACTCAAACCCACATCCTGGTGTACCTTGCTGGTACCAGGGTAGGATATAAAGACTTAGTTTCCCAAGATCCAGGGCTGTGCAGTCTGATAGCTGAACTGCTTTTGATTAGCTACTTCAGATTGTTGGGGTGCCTGGCTCTGAGGAAGACTACTGATCCAACCTGCCATGGGCAAAAGTGGCATAGGAGCTTTAAAGACCCTTCCTTGAAACTACAGAAAAGAGTTAAAGAGCTACATTTATTGTACAAGTGCTGAATCAAGAAAATGTATTTTCGAAGAGCCATAGAAGAAGCCCCTGACACCCTTGCTTGCTCCTCCCTTACCCTCTCCCTAGGGCAGTGTATAGCCAGCCACTGTTTTCTTCCTTTCCAGCTGGGAAAAACTGACCTGGGAAACTCTTCTCCATCTCCCTCTCCTAGAAATTGCCCTTTAGGCAAAAGCAGCTTGAGATGGTGAAAGCAGTATAAAATACAGTTGAGTCAAGTGGTCTTGGGCAAAGGCTTACTTGCTTTAAGTCCTGTGATGTAGCACCCAGGAGAGGGAGAAGGTCTGTTTCCTAGGAAGTGGGGGTGGGGGGCATTCAAATTCCTGTAAATAGGAAAACGTCTAAGCCCCTAGCGAGCACAAGCCTAAGACCAGACAGACCGGGAAAAAGACAGCAAGTACCCTGCACTTGGCATTTGTCCTGGGCTGACCTTCTTGATAGGAGGACTAAAGGCTGAAGGAGAGCACCTGCCAATGCAAAGTCAGTTTGCAAAGATTATGAAAGGTGTTTTTTGCATTGGGTTTGTTTTGTTAGTTCCTGGCTTTCAAGAAAACCTCTGTCATATCACTGCTGGGTATAAACTTAAGAAAGAGACATCTCAGAGAATAAAGCCCAGAGTTAATATTTTAAAACACTACAATGTACAGTGTGGGGTACACGGGTGGTTGGTGGTAGAATACTCACCTGCCATGCGGGAGACCTAGGTTTGATTCCTGGCTGGTGCACAAGCACCACCTCTCCCCCCAGAAATTAAACTGTGCAGCAAAAGATCACAAGACAAACAGAAAATGATGGCACATCCAAAGGAACAAGAAAAAAAATCAGTGAAGATGACCAGACTATGGAGAAACTGGACAAAATCTTTCAAAAATGATCTTCATTATACTCAAAGAGATTAAGGAAAATCAGGGAAAGAATGAAAGGATAACCGGAAGACAATGAATGAACACTATCAGTATCTCAATAAAGAGAAATTTTTTAAAGGACCATAAAATTACTGGAGTTGAAGACCACTGTAACTGAAATGAAAAATTCCCAGGAGAGTTTAATCAGCAGATTGAATCTGGCAGAAAGAAGAATCAGTGAACCTGTAGACAAGACAATTGAGAGAGTCAGGATGATGAACAGAAAAAAAAGAATTATAAAAAGTGAAAATAGCCTGAGACCTCTGGGACACCATCAAGCATATGAATGTACACATCTATGGCAGTCCCAGAAGGAAAAGAAAGAAAGAGGCAGAAGGAATATTTAAAGAAATAATAGCAAGACAGTTTCCGAACCTAGGAAAAGACGTGAATATACGCATCCAGGAAGCTCAAAGAATACCACACAGGACAAACTTGAAGAGAAATACACCTTGTCACATATGGATCAAACTGTTGAATGCAAAGCATCAAGAAGAGAATTCTGACAGCTGCAAGAAAAAAGCAACTTGTTTTATACCAGGGAGTTCCAATTAGATTACATGCCAAATTTTCATCAGTAGCCATGGAGGAAGGAAGGCAGTGGGTTGAAACTCTTAAAATCCTGAAAGAAAACAATTGCCAATGAAGAATTTTATATCCAGCAAAACTTTATTTTTAAAATGATGGAAAGATTAAGATATTCTCAGGTAAACAAAAGCTGAAGGAATTCATCCCCACTAGACCTGCCCTACAGGTAATGCTAATGGAGTTCTTCAGACTGAGAAGAAAAGACACTAGACATTGGTTCAAAGTGGCATAAAGAAATAAAGGGGCCACGGTGGCTCGGCAGGTAAGAATGCTTGCCTGCCATGCCCGAGGACCCGGGTTCAATTCCCGGTGCCTGCCCATGTAAAAACAAAAAAAAAAATGAGGGCAGGCCAGGGTGGCTCAGCAGGCAAGAATGCTTGCCTGCCATGCCAGAGGACCAGGTTCGATTCCCGATGCCTGCCCATGTAAAAAAATAAAAAAATAAAGGAAAACATTTTTTAAAATATTAAAAAAAAAAAAAAGAAATAAAGATCTCCCATAAAGGTAACAATATAAATGCCAGTATTGTATTGTATTGTATTTTTTGGTATGTGACTCACTCCAGCTCTTACTTTCCACAGATGCTAAAATGCAAATGCATAGAAAGTAATGATAAATGTGTAGTTTATGTATACACTATACAAAGATCTAATTTGTAACAAGTACCAAAAAAAGGTGTGGGGGGTAAGGTATAGGAACACTGTAGGTGCGTATGCTATTGAAGTCAAGTTGCTATTAAATCAGAAATGATTGTTATGTATTTAGGATGTTAAATTTTAATGCACAGGTAACCATAAAGAAAATATATATCTATATAGAAATGAGAAGGGGCTTAGTATGGTACAAGGCAAAGAAAATCAAATAAATATGAAAGTAGACATTAACAGAAGAATTGAAAGTTGAAAAAAAAGATCTAAGACTTGCAAAAACTAACAGCAAAATGGCAAAAAAAAAAAAAAAACAGCCTTGCAATAGCACTAGTTAGTTTAAATGTAAATGGATAATAATTTCTAGTCAAATGGCAGACATTGGCAGAAAAGATGAAAAAGCAAGATTCAACTGTATGCTGTTTATAAGAGACTAACCTTAAATTCAAAGACTTATGCAGATTGAAAGTGAAAAGATGGAAAAATATGTATATCATGTGACTAGTAATCAGAAGAGAGCAGGGGTAACTTTACTAATATCAGATAAAGTAGGCTTTAAGTCAAAAACTTGTAAGGGACAAAGAAGGTCATTATATACCAACAAATGGGTCAATTCAACAAGACATAACATTTATAAATATATATGTAGCTAACAGCAGAGCCCCAAAGTATATGAAGTAAACATTGACAGATTTGAAGAGAGAAATTGTAGGTTCTACACTAATAGTAGGAGACCTCAGTACACCACTCTCAATAATGAATAGAGTATCTAGATAGAAGATCAGTGAAGAAATAGAAGACTTGAATGATATGCTAAACCAGCTAGACGTAACAGACATATATAGAACTCTTCACCCAGCAGCAACAGATAACACATTCTTCTTATGTGCTCATGGTCATGTTCCCTGATAGACCATATATTAGGTCACAAAACAAGCCTCAATAAAATAATAAATATTGAAGTCATTCAATATATCTTCTCCAAGCACAACAGAATGAAAACAGATAAATAACAAGAGGGAGAAATGGAAAATTCAAAATATGTGGAAGTTAATCAACATGCTCTTAAATAACCAATGGGTTAAAGAGCAGATCACAAGAGAAATTAGGAAATATCTTGAGGTGTATGAAAATGATAATATAGCCTAACAGCACTTATGGGACATAGCAAAGGCCATACTGAGATGGAAATTTAGCTCTAAATGCTTATGTTAAAAAAGAAGAAAGACTTCAAATCAAAGATGTAACCTCAAGACTGGAAGAATTAGAAAAGGAAGAGCAACCTAAATCCAAAGCAAAGGAAAAGGTAAGAAATAACAAAGATTAGAGTGAAGATAAATGAAATAGAAAATGAAAAAACAATAGAATCAGCAGAACCAAAAGGTGGTTCTTTGAAAAGATCAATAAAATTGACAAACCTTTAGTTAGACTGACAAAGAAAAAAAGAGGGAAGATACAAATAATGAATATTAGAATGAAAAGGGTGACATTACTACCAACCTCACTGAAATAAAAAGGACTATAAAAGTACACTATGAACACCTATGTCAGTAAATTAGATAACCTAGAAGAAATAGGCAAATTGTTAGAAAAACACAAACTATCTACATTGACTCAAGAAGAAATAAAAGATCTCAACAAATTATTACTAGTTTCTGAATCAGTAATCAAAAACCTCCCAGCAAAGAAAAGCATAGGACCAGATGGCTTCAAGGGAAAATTTTATGAAATATTCCAAGAAGATTTAAATCCAGTTCTTCTCAAACTCTTACAGAAAACTGAAGAGGAGAGAACACTCCCTAATTTATTCTACAAGGCCAACATAACCCTCATACCAAAACCAGATAAAGATACCATAAGAAAAGAAAATGACAGACCAATATCTCTTATGAATATAGGTGCAGAAATCCTCAACAAAGTACTAGTAAACCAAATCTAACAACATTTTATAAGAATTATATACCAGGATCAAATGGGAATTATCCTTAGTATGCGAAGGTGGTTCAATATAAATAAATCAATTAATGTAATACACCATAGTAATAGAATGAAGGATAAAACCCACATGATCATCTTGGTTGATGCAGAAAAGGCATTTGACAAAATCTAGCACCCCTTATTGATAAAAAAACATGTATACATGATAAACATTACAACATGATAAAGGGCATCTATGAGGAATCCACTGGTAACATCATACTCAATGGTGAAAGACTGAAAGCTTTCCCTCTAAGATCTGGAACAAGGCAAGCATGCCTACTGTCTCTACTGTTACTCCACATACTGCTCTAAGTTCTTGCCAGAGCAATTACGCAAGAAAAAGAAACTTAAAAGGCATCCAGATTGGAAAGGAAGAAGTAAAATTTTCCCCATTTGCAGATGATATGATCCTATACATCAAAAATCCTGAAAAATCCACAACAAAGCTCTTAGAACTGATAAGTGAATTCAGCAAAATGGTGGGATACAAGATCAACAAACAAAAATCAGTAGTGTTTCCATACACAGGCAAAGAACAATCAGAACAAGAAATCAAGAAAAAACTTCCATTCACAATAACAACTAAAAGAATCAAATATCTAGGCATTAACCAAGAATGTAGAGGACTTGTACACAGAAAACTACAAAACATTGCTAAAGGAATTCAAAGAAGATCTAAATAAATGGAAGGAAACTCTTTGTTCATGGATTGAAAAATGAAACATTAAAATGTCTGTCCTACTCTAAGTGAATTATAGATTCAAGGCAATCACAATAAAAATTCTAACAGCCTTTTTTACAGAAATGGAAAAGCCAGCCATCAAACTTGTATGGAAGGGTAATGGGCACAGAGTTGCTGTGCTGGCCTGAATCTGTGGTGGACCCCAGAAAAGCCATGCCCTTCGATCCTTATTCAATATTGCTGGGTGGAAGCATTTTGATTGTTTCCATGAAGATGTGACCCACCCAGTGGTGGGTGGTAACTTTTGATTAGATGATTTCCATGGAGGTGTGTCTCCACCCACTGAAGGTGGAGTTGCTTGCTGGAATCCTTTAAAAGAAGAAACATTTTGGAGAGAGTCCCTTTTGGTAGAGCCACGTGAAAGCCAGCAGACATCGCCATGTTCGCCATGTGCCCTTCCAGCTGAGAGAGACATTGAACGTCGTTGGCCTTCTTGAACCAAGGTATCTTTCCCCGGATGCCTTAAATTGGACATGTCTATAGACTTGTTTTAATTGGGACATTTTCTTGGCCTTAGAACTGTAAACTAGCAACTTATTAAATTCCCCTTTTTAAAAGTCATTCCGTTTCTGGTATATTGCATTCCGGCAGCTAGCAAACTAGAACAGTTGCCAATTCCATCTTGCAAAAAAAGAATGAAGTTGGAGGACTCACACATTCCCAATCTTTAAACTTACTACAAAGCCACGGTAATCAAAATAGCATGGTACTGGCATAAGAACAGACATATAGACCAGTGGAATTGCGTTGAGAGTTCAGAAATTAACCCTCACATTTATGGCCAACTGATTTTTGACTAGGGTACCAAGTCCACAGATGTGAGAAAGAATAGTCCCTTCAACAAATGGTGCTGAGAAAACTGTATTTTCATTTAAAAATGAATGAAGGTGGACCCTACCTCATACCATATACAAAATCAACTTGAAATGGATCTCAGCATCTTTAATTTTATCCTAAGGTTTCATTAAAAGTAATAGGTAACAGAAAAAATGATATCCTACTAATACCATACCTTGTATTTGTGACCCTCTTTAACTTCAGTGTTGTACCAATCTTGTATATTAAGTACCAGTGGCATTTTCAAAGCAGTCTAGGTATAAAGAGATTAGTATTGTCTATTCCTAGAACATTCTTTTATTGTTTGGGGCTTTGAGAAACCCAGTAAATAATATTACCTTTCCCTATTCAAATCTAGAGCCAGGTGATAAATGGACAAAATAGTTGGCAGTTAAAGAAGGAAACATCACATTTAATTAGTAGTAAAGGGTGTATTGAAAGACTTAACTCACTACCCCTCAGTCTAGATCTTGGAATAGCCTACCTGGAGAGAAGGTTTGAACTAGCAAAGCTGGCACATTGATCCACATTGCTGCATTCCACTCATTGAAGTGTACAGGGTGGGAGAAAAACAATCCTCTAGCTCAAGATCTCTGCTAATTAGTGCAAACCAATTAAGAAATGTAGACTTTCTCTTTCTAAGCCAACTTGGCAGGTAAACTCACTGCCCTCCACCCTCCTTGGGACATGACTTCAGGGGTGTAAATCTCCCTGGCAGCGTGGGACAGGACTCCCAGAATGAGCTGGGACCCAGCTTCATTGGATTGAGAAAACCTTCTTGACCATAAGGGGGAAGAGAGAAAAAGTTTCAGTGGCTGAGAGATCACAAACAGAACCGAGAAGTTTTCCTGGAGGTTATTCTTATATATTATATAGATATCCTTTTTTAGTTTATGGTATATTGGAGTGGCTGGATATAAGTACCTGAAACTATTGAGCTGTGTTCCAGTAGCCTTGATTCTTGAAGATGACTGTATAACTTCAGTAGCTTTTACAATGTGAATATGTGATTATGAAAACCTTGTGTCTGATGCTCCTTTTATCCAGGGTATGGACAGATGAATAAAAAAATGAGGATAGAAAATTAATAAATAACAGGGGGGAATAAAGGGCAAAAATTGGGTAGATTGAATTGCTATTGGTCAATGAGAGAGAGGGGTAAAGGGTATGAGATGTATGAGATTTTTTTTCTTTTTCTTTTTTTCTGGAGTGATATCAGCATATGTTCTAAAAATGATCATGGTGATGAATACATAACTGTGATGATATTGGGAGCCATTGATTATATACTATGGTTGAACCTTATGTGTGTGAAGATTTCTCAATAAAAATATTTTAAAATATTAAAGAAAAAGAAATGTGACCAAGCAAGGTAGTTACTCTCCAACCAGATATCTCCCTCTTCCTCCATGGGGAGCAGAAAGTGATGGGACGAAAGCCCAGAAGTGCTTAGGGAAAATTTCTTTTCATGGAAATAGAGATTTGGAGAAAAGTCTGATATTTATCAAAGATTAAGTTTTGCATATTATCATTGGAAGGACCAGAAACCAATCATTCTTAAACTTATTCTAACTTTATGCCAAGTTTTCATATATCACTGTTCAAATGTTAGTTTTTCTTTCTTTGGAATGCCATTCTTTTCTCTTTGAAAGTCAACAACTTCAAGGAATCAGTGAGATATGTGACTCACATTTTAAATAAATAAATCCTTGTTTGAAAAGCCTGTATAAAGAATACAGAACAATGGAGATACAAACATTTCTGATATATTGTGTTTTCAAAATACAATTTTAAATACATTTTCAAAAATTTTGGAAACGTAATAACAGAGTAAGCATAAACTATATATTGATTATAAATTTGCATAGACTTTTATTATTATTTTAGGTTGCCAATGCCATGAAAAACTCATTACCATTTGATGCTCCTGATTCTTCACAAGAAGGCCAGAAAGTACTTAAAGTGGAAGTCACTCCAACAGTGCCGAGAATTTCTCGGACTGCAATTACAACAGCTTCAATTCGTCGTCATAGATGGAGGAGAGAAGGTGAGTATAAGATCTCCTTAGTCCACTTACAGATTGTAGTAAATTTATCACTGTTTTTACATGATAGTACATTATATTGTAGTACTTCTGTTTAATTAAACTAAATTTTTTTTTGGTTTTTAAAATAGCACCATAAATTTAATTTAAATGCCCAAAGTTATTTTACTATGACTCTTATATATATATAAGTAGGAAGATGTTAGACTATTCCATAAATGTTAAAACAGAAGATAAGAGCAGGTTAATTTTTGCATTTTTTTAAACTAGTAATAACAATAGGAAAGACGTTTCTTTGAGCCTGTTACCATAATAAAAAAGGTGCATGTATGAGCATTGTGGGAATAAACTATATAACTGGCCAAACTAACAGTATAAACCAAGCTATCTGTAAAAGAATTGGTTCTTGTTTTTAGATTTTTATCTTCACTTTTCCTTTTTTTTGTAAATGCTGAATCCAGCGGTGTTTTATAGGCATATGGTACTTGAATTGTCAAGCTGTCTTGCCTAAAAGATAGTGATTGCCATTTTAATGATCCCTATTTTTCTGTTCTATTCATTTGCAAACCTTACATTGTTCATCTGCTGCCTTATGTGTGTGCATCTGGTGCACACACATGTAACTATATATATAGTGTTTGTGTTTATATCATATCCATATATACATTCTCTTATCTGCCTGGGTCAAATGCTCAGAAAGAATAGAGCAGCACAAAAGCACTAAAATTTTATATGTTGAATCCCAGATGGCTTTGACTTCTCAAACGAGGCTGACTCGAGTATTCCTGGCTCCCCGATCCAACACGGCTCCACTGACCTAGGGATCAAACGTGTGCAAGAGGGGGAGGTGCTGGTGCGCAGGACCCCTGAGCATGGCTCGCCGGAGCCCAACTCAGCAGCAGCCACAACAGAGGGTAGGACAGAGATGAGGAGGCAGAAGTCAGTGAGGCAGTTGCTGGAGAAGGATCCTGGCTCTCTATCCCCAAGCAGAACATCTTTCCGTTCTAGTGTGTGTTTCCACTATCCTAGGGTGTATTAGCTCCTCCTTGCAAAGCGCACCCCCTATATGCCTAGCACAAGGTCAGGTACAATCTTTAGTTACCATTTGTGCTGGCCTGTAGTATGCATCCCTGTGTGATTCAAGAACAGCTTGGCATGGCTACTAACAAGGCAGAGGCCTGTATCCAAAAGGTCTGCAAATGCTTGGAAGTTTTGCATTACTGAGCATGTTTATTCTAACATTAGGAATGGAAGAAATGCACCCAATGTACATGAACCTTATTAGTCAGAATTAATTGCATTTATGTAATAACTTATTTTTTAAAAATCAATGAAGAGACTTTTAAAGCATAAATATATTATCTTTGAAAAATTAGACTGAATTGGAGCCAACTAATTTATAACTAATTTTAGTATGATCAGTTAACAAGAATTTCTTATCTGTTTGATAGTGTATAAAAGATTGACTGGCTTTTTATAATCTGTAAATCAAGTTGACTGGGTCTAAGTAGTGAACCATTAATATGTTTCCTCTACAAATTGTTATCCAGGTACATACTACATTTTGTTGTTTATTGTAAATAATGTTTGTATTATGTAGCTCCCAAATGGAATTGAAATGTATTATTTTGAGGTTAAATATCCTACTAGGTCTTTGTTTCTGCATGTAGTATCTCAAAATGAAATTTTTTACCCTCCCCCCACCACTGTCTATAAAAGAACACTTCTTTTTGATGAAACAGTATTGCTGCTTTGCATGTTATGCCATAGGAGTTGCCTTTGTGAAAGAAGGAACTATGACCTAACAGCTTTTTCATTATTTAATATATTGCTACAATGGAATCTTTACACTAATTTATGTTATGTAATAAGTAGTTTAAAAATAGTTTACATTGTTTTACTTATTTTAAAGACAAACATACATAAGGCAGTTTACCTTCCACCTTAGAAAGGTCTCTTGCTCTTTTGATGCATTAAAAATTTTAGCATGCTCAGTAAGAATCTAAATCTACCCTCTCTTCCCTTGCCTATGTGTCCAGATTGACATTACTTCATTTAACAGAATTGCATGTGCATGAGTAAGGGATCCAAAGAAGTTGGTGCTCTTTTGCTGAGATGGCTGTGAAAAATGCAGCCTTCCCTTTTTCAGTTTTTCTATGTATCTCTTTATGTTAAGTGCATAAAATAAGGATATGAGTAGATGTAGAATTCAGAGTCAGCCTAAATTGAACAATAGTCTATTTCTTGATGGCTGAATGAGCCACTTGAGATGTACCAGTGTTAGAATATTGGAGTATTTTTGCTAAAGGTAGAGCCATGTCAATTGACAATTGTTGAAATTCTAGAAAGTATGGGATTAGGCTGAAACATTTCTTCCAATTCATCAGAAGCTCTACACTCTGTAAAAGGAACCAAAATTGTAGTTAATTTTGATATCTCCTATTGTTAGTAAAAATTTTAGTTGGTGGATGGTATAGCCACAAGGATAGAGGACTAAGTTCCTTGACTATGTTTAGAATCTCTAAAAAAGTATTTTACCTTTTACTTTAGATTAATTGTAGATGAATTTCTTATAACATTTATAGGTAATGGCAGTTATGAATAGAAAAAGCTCATTAAAAATCCCTTTCAGTTGTTTCTTCTTTGGATCAATAATAATAATAATCAACCATAATAGTATTGTTATCAAATAGGGAGAAAATTAGAGAGGAAAAGTTGTGAGGCAATTTGCCTTTTTATTTCCTGAGGTCTATTAAATGGAAAGAAATGAGTTACTAATCTATGAAGAATTTTGATTCTGAAGTCTGCTGGAGCTTTTGGTTAATGTCGATAATTGACTTTTTTCTTTTAAAAGGAAGCAAGTTTTCTAGGATGCTGGTTTTAAAATTCAAATTGTGTTTATCATATTTTGAAATTGAAAGGAGAATATGACTCCATCACTTGCCTTTTTTTCTGATTGTCAAGTAACATTCTATTGCAACTTTTAAAGCTGGAATTAAAATTATTGTTAAACTGAGGACAGTATCTGTGATTAAAGTATATTCAGTGTTCCATTACAGTGAATCAGCATTTCTTAATATATAAAATGTCAGTAGATTCTTTTGCATGGTCGCTTTTGTTATCATCATATCTTTTATGGCCATATTGCTTGGGCATCAGATCTGCATGTAGCAAAATTCAGAAGCTAGCACTAAGTCTCTCAGTCTCATCTCCTAATTAAGTAGATATGCTCAGTGATACATTTCTGCTCATTCCCAGTTTTATATTACTAATATCAGTATTGAACCAATAGCTGCCTTTTCTTTGGCGACAGAAATGATATTGTACAATATAGTTTGAAATTTTTGTTTTGAGGTACTTTTTATGCTATTCTTATGAAGAAGGGGTTGAGAGAAGTGGTGTCAGCTGCTAGTATTCTTACTTAGTAAATGCATTTTCATATGGCTTTGCATGATAATTAAAGATTATTAAACTGCTGGATATAACAAAAAATGCCTTTTGTTTTAAGGATAGCATATTTCATTTTTCTTTTGAAAGGAAGGAAGTAACTAATCCCTATGAAAAAATAGAACTAAGAAAATATTTTTATTTTTCCAGGTACTATGTTAAATAAAAAATTAGATTTAAATATTTCATATGTGTGTATATATATATATATATATTATATAGGTAACCTTTATCTCAAAATAATATGTTTAGAATTGTCTTTCTTAACATTTTAACTTAATTGTAATATTGATGTCTGTTTTTTAGATACAGCCTAAAGTTTCTTGCAGTCTGGGAAATGTATTTAATGAAAAAAGCAACTGTATTACTTTCTAAGACATTTTAGTAATACTTTCAGTAAGAGAATTGAGTTTTCAATATACATATACTTCGTCTCTTTCCACAAAATCCCCAAATAAGAATTTTTTCACTAACTTTGGTTTTTGCATGAAACGTTT
The DNA here is from genome assembly GCF_023851605.1 of Tamandua tetradactyla. Lineage (NCBI taxonomy): Eukaryota > Metazoa > Chordata > Mammalia > Pilosa > Myrmecophagidae > Tamandua > Tamandua tetradactyla. The sequence goes on along the minus strand of NC_135329.1, from coordinate 175,473,134 downwards.
GGGACACTATAGTATTTTTTTGTTATAGCAATAATAGATACTCATTGCTAAAAACTTAAAATATGAGAGAAGTACATAATAAGAAAGTAAAAATTGCTCTTAAATATACTTGGTGGTTCCTCACCCTGCTTCCTGATAACCCGGCAAATACTTTCTTTACAATAGTGTATCAAGAAAATGTGGAAAACAGTAGATATGGCCATAAGACAAAATACATTTGTAAAGTTACTGAAATCAGTGCAGAGTTTTTTCAGTTTTGGGTTAGAAGGTTTACTAGTTCCACATTTAAGATTCTAAAACCATTTACAAGCATTTGGCTGTTGAGTAAATGTAAAATTTTATTATAGCTAATATGGGTTTGGCCTGTATGGATAAGTGAGTTTTTAGCGTAATCCTGGGTAATTTTTAGCATGGTTTATATTAAGGCGTGTTTAGGAAGACTAAGGAAAAAAGTTTTGTTTTGTTTTGTTTTTAAATAGGTAGATGTGGCCACCTGAGATTGACAAAGTGTATTATAAAGATTTATGCTAAAAGAATGTATTTTACCTGAAGTTTTTTTATGTGCCTAAATTTTGATATTATACCAAGCTTACAAGAGCTGGATTAATAAAAGCTAAATCCAAAATTAATAACAGAATAAGGTTGAGGTTTATTCCTTAAATAATTTAGGGAGAATGTTGCTACTTGGGTCATTATCAACCTATAGCAAACATAACCCAACAGATAAGGTCAGTGTTAAGTTGTTAGTCACAGCTGCTGCTTATATAATTTAGCTATTGCTGAGTGTGTCTGATTTGTTTTTTAGGTGCTGAGGGTATAAATGGAGGAGAGGAGTCTGTAAACCCGAATGATGCAGATGAAGGATTTTCATCAGGGGCTTCCCTCAGCAGTCAGCCAGTTGGGACCAAACCATCAACCTCCTCTCAGAGGGGAAGCTTAAGGAAAGTAGCAACTGGGCGTTCAGCTAAGGATAAAGAAACAGCCTCTGCCATCAAATCCACTGAGAGTCCTCGAGATCCATTAGTTCGCAAGCAGTATATACAGCAACCAACTGATCTTAGTGTGGATTCAATTGAACTGACACCGATGAAAAAACACCTGAGCCTGCCTGCTGGCCAGGTGGTGCCAAAAACCAATAGTATAAGTTTAATACGGACAGCCAGTGCTTCCTCAAGCAAATCATTTGACTATGTAAATGGCAGCCAAGCAAGTACCAGCATTGGGGTTGGCACTGAGGGAGTTACTAATTTAGCAGCTAACAATGCTAATCGATATTCAACCATCAGTCTGCAGGAGGACCGGCTAGGTCAAGCTGGAGAAAGTAAAGAGCTCCTCAGCCCAGGAACTCCCTTAACCAAGCAGTCTCGATCCCCAAGTTTCAATATGCAGCTAATATCCCAGGTGTAGTTTTGACATCCTCTCTCCTCTTTCTGCTTTCCTTTTAAATTGAGCATTTCATTGTGCAAGAAGACACTTCGTCTCACATTGTGAAAATATTGGTCATTGTAATCAGATTTGATTTAGTTTAGATATCTTCATACTGTATTTTGTATGGAAACAGCAATAAGGTTTTCTTCCCCTCTTCCTCTCTCTTCTCTTTACCTACTCTTTGTAAATGTGTTTGTGAAGCAGTATAAAATGTATGCCTCTTCCATGCCTTCCTTTCCCCTTGGATGATGTGCAATCCATTGTAGGCTGATCGGTCCCATTTCAACACTGTGAGACTGAGGATACATTAGAGGAAACGGTGTATACGATCTCTATGAAATGATTCTTTGGCTTTGTTTAAAAACAAAACGGGTTTGTTCTTTTAATCAATAGAACTATGAAGACTACTGGATCATATTTTTTTCTCTTAACCAGGAGTGCCTCAGAGATTCTGCTATGACTTTGGACTTCTCTGAGTCTGTGCAATCATGTTCTTGAGAAGCATGGGGAAAGGTAGCAGACTGCTGCACTTTTTCATTCAATGAGGATAGCCCTTTTTTCCACATCTCCTTTTATCCATCTCCTTTGTCTTGAGGACATAAATATTCAATTTCCAAGGCATTCAAATCAAGTCATGGCCCCTCTGTTGGATAGAGGGAGAAGGGGCTCTAAGTTGATTGCGTAGTTGATAATGCACTTTCAATGGCTCTTTAGTCGTAATTAACATGTATTCCCTCCTCCCCACAAGGACATAGTGTCATTTATGTCCTTAAAGCTTGAACAAGTAACAAATCAGAGAATCCAAGGGTATGTCCTATTTTCCCGGAATGATTGACACTTTGGTGCTGGGGTTTTGTGGGGGAGGGGTTGTTTTGTTTAGCTTGTCAGGGGTTATGTCTATGAAGGGAGGTTTGATTTTATATTGTTTGCCTGTTTTCCTTTGTGAACTGATGATGACTGAAAGTAGAACAAGTACGTCTTCAGGTAAAGGGAGGGATTTCTCAATCCACTTTCTGTGATGTGAGACTAGTGGAGAAACCCTTTCAGCTGCTTTCTAGATGTACCTGAGTTCAGTCAGATATTTTGGATCTGAAGTCCTGATAGATTGTATATTCTAAGGAAACATATCAGGGACGGATAATTGGCTGAAAACACTGACACTTCAATGTGACACATTTTTATAGAACATTTCTACCAGGGGCTACAGACTTTATTTCTCCTAAAAGGACCACACTGCCTTTGTGTTTATTGTAATGCAATTTGTGTACCTTATATATCTGCAGAAGTTTCTCATTTTTATAAAACTTTGAAAATCATGCCAGTAAGCAGCTAGATGTTGAATGTATGTAAGTAGCATTTTGGTAACTGTGCTAAGAACCTACAAAAAAAAAAGCATTGTTGGTTAAAAAAAAAAAATTAGTTCTGATTTGGTTGGATAAGATTTTGTTATATACTCTTTTGGGTCTTAGGCACTAAGACTTGAAGTAGAAGGGAACTATGTTGAGTATGTGAAAATCAGTGAGTGTATTGTGACTTGAAATGTTATAAGTTAACCTCTACATAAAAATGTTAATGCTTTGTATATGTAATAGTTTTACTTTGTTATTGTGAAAGAAAAAATACTAAATAATTTATAGAAAGCAAGTATTCTCCTAATTAGCAAAGTTTAAAATTTTTTCTCTAGCAATTAAAATTACAATAGATTTTTTTACTAGAGAAGTTGTAGGTTTACTGAAAAATCATGCATTAAATATAGAGTTTGCATATACCTAAAATAGATTTTGATGAATAAACCAGAAAAATCCCTCTTGTTTATCTCACACCTAAAAATCCCTTTCCCCCCTTTTCTCTTTTTTGATTATAAGAGCAGTTTTTAAAAGGGATTTTCTGTTAGACTCTTTATAAAAGAATAATGAGATGCTTGTTTGAATTTGGTAATCTGTGATATTTTTTTCAGCTCACAGAAAATAGAAAGCTAGAACCTACTGGTATCTACAACATTGCCAAAGTCCAGGATAAAGCTAAAAGATGATAAGTAGATGATTTATTGATTTGTGTGTCTGTATATGGTGTGTGTGTGTGTATACATATATATAAATATATGTATATATATATACACATATATATGTATACATATATATATACGCACACACTATGTATATGTATATATCACAACATATTTTAAATATCCCTTACTTCTTCTAATTTGACAAAGAAATGTCAGATAAATGAAAAGAATTTACAAAAAAACAGCCAAAATAAATGAGGGATAAATATCTATGACACCCTAAGAAAAACAAAGTTTCAGAATATAGAAGGAAAGGAGCATTGTACTTGGCAGGGAATGAGATCTTGGCCATGGCTAGAGGTCAGTCACTTAATGGCAGGGATGCCTGTTTTTTATTTAGAAATGCTGAAGAGTTGTTTTAATTCAACAAATGGTGCATTTTTTTGGCATCTAAATATAGCATGATTCTAGTTAAAGCACAAAGAAATATCAAATAATAGCAAAGCTGTAATAAATAAAATAGAATAAAACGTTATCTCCCTTTGTTTTTTTTAGAAATTTATTTTATGCCAGTAAAATTTGTTTTGAAAAAGTTTCACCTTGCTTAGGGGGTTTCATTTATCTAGTGTCTATATATGTATTTTGCATGTATATATACCCATTATCATTTCATGACCCTCTAGCATTTGTATTTCATTCTCTTGGGTGATGTGATTTGGAACCAATGAAGAAACATTTCATTTAGTTAAAACTTTACATTCAGATTCTTAGAGCAGATTTTTTGTGAAAGATATAAATAAACAGTTAAAATGGATGAGTTAGTTTAACAAATCATAAGTCAAATTTCCTGAAAGTTTTTTGATATTCATTTGCATTATTTACTGGTCTTTAATTAAAATAGTTTTGTTTCAGATGCACAACAGTTTGATTACAAATATTGGCCAGTTGTATTCCTACTTTATCCTTGAATAACCTCTGGTTTTATGGTTCCTAGATACTACTAAAAAGTCCAGCCAACTATGGAAAAATTATTTAGGGAGAAAATACGTATCTATAATAAAATAATGATTGATGCCATTTGCGCCAGGTAGGATTAAGGAATACAAAGAAATATCTGAGGGCTTTGGGAACTCTTCTCTATGACATTAACTAAAAATCATGTTACTAGAAAGCAAATAAAAGTGAAAAACTGAGAGGTAATATTTAAAATATGAAATATTTTAAGAAGCTAGAGGGAGACATAATTTTAAATCCTGATCATACCCTCCCAATTCACTCAACTGTGAATCAGAATTTTTGTGCTAGAAGCTGGAAATGATCTGGTTATTCTCCCAACATGCTTCCTCCCTCATCCAACCTAAGGAAACTGAGACTCAAAGTTTACGTTGTGACAATATCAAGGTCTCACTACTAAGAAGCACAGCCAGAATCAAATCTTTGTCTCCTGTCCAATGCATACTAACACCCCACTACCTCTGCTACCTCCCTTTACACATACTACAGTAAATGTGGTACCTAACACTCTCCATTTCTGCAGGCTTTTTTACAGTTTTGGTCTAGTAGTTGATGAATACATCACATTAAGAAAAGTATTACATCCAGAAAAATTGTAGAGTAATAAACATAGATGGGAAAGTGTTGGAAATGTCTGTATTATACAAATGTAAGGATCAATACAATATTCTGTATTCTGATTTATACCTTACTATTTTCTGCCACGTAACTGTTGTATGCTGCCATTTTATAGTTGGTTATATTTCTGGGCATATATTTAAGTGCAAAATAAACCCTGTGAAATGGCTTTGATTCAGTGTTTCTAGCTATTTTAATGTAATTTTTTAATCGGCCAGCTTTCACAATCAGCAAAGTGGCAAGTTCATTTTTTTGCACAATGGTGATGCAAGGTAAAGATTAAATAAATTTGATTTCATTAATGCCTAATGTAAAAGAAGATTGAAACTTACTTATGCTTAGAACAGATACAAGCAATATTTCCTTATGTGACTGAAAAAAATTTAGAGTGTGAAGTTTATGATTCCTCAGTGGAACAGTGACCATGATGCCATTTAAAGTGTATGTACAGTATAAAATGTCTTAAATGTGGTAGTCTCAGCTACGTAAGCTCAAAATTTACAATTTATATTCTCAGATTCCACTAAGTAGCTTAAAATTAATTAAAATTATTTATGAGACACTGGAATACCGAGAATGGCTTCTTTAGAAGTGTTCTGTTTGCACTACTTTTGTGAATATTTTAATGAAGTGGGTTATTTTCCTACACCTTACTTTGTGAGGTTTGTATGGGTCCGTTTTTGAGTACTTTTAGTTGTTGACAATCACTTGTCTCATTTAACTCTGCATGTTCATTTCTAAATAAAAAAAGAACAGTATCTGCCTTTAAGGAATAGTACAATATTTACCAAACACTGGCAAGAGGAAACTCTCCATTACTGAACTTGGATTACAAAGTAAGTTTTATTTTACATTTTAAAACAAAAAGTTACAGTTTTATTTTTCAGTTAAAAAAAGTTTAATAGGTCATGGTAGTGGTTGGGAAATCTATGAGAATTTTAGGTCATCTTTACCATGGCTGTGTTAGACAGTCTGAAGTGAGACTTTTTATCTTTCAAGTTAAATCATTATTGTCATGTTTCAAACCACTAAATTGATTGAGACACTTATTTGTAATACTTTAATTTTTTTTAAGTGCTTTTTAGAAGCAAATTACTTAAAAAACAGCTAGAAATTGATAGGTTAAACTCTAAAAAAATTAGGATATTTATCAGATTATAAAAAGATGGGATGCAGTGTAAAATTAACAATGCTAATAAAATCATAAGGGTGATTTTCCATTGCCAAGGTTGTCACATTGATAATGTGAGACATAAATTTTAATATTACCTGTGTTGTGTGTACCTGTTGGATACATCATATTGGTATACAGAACATACATAGGAAATACTGTTCATAGTCAGCCAATGTGCATTTTAACCATGTTAGATTTTTGCTCGTGTCCCTAGAATTAAAAGAGCCCAACCTTCCCTACCCATGTAGAAACAGTCCTTCTAAACTTGATGGCACAACTGTAAAATTCTGGTAACTTCAATCTTTTCAATATTTTTGGTTTAAAGTGATCGTTACCATTAGTCACATGAGAAATATGCACAAGAGTAAACAATTCAGGGTAGAATGTTATTGGTAAGCTGAGAATGCTGTGAAATAACTGGCAGCATAGTATAGAAATGTAGGCTTTATGTTTTGTTTCTGAATTTTGAGAAAATGTTTTTATAATGTTTACACATTAAGGTACTTACAGATGTCTGCTGTTAATGAATTTACCAAAATATATATATATATTTATTTATATATATATAATTAGGCATAGCTTAAATTATGTGAGACTTTTTTTTAATTGCATATCTGGCGGTAGGTCTAATTAAGAAGTCCTTTTATTTTCAAAGAGAAGTGAACTCAATTGGACAATCCATCCCCAACTACAGAATTGATGTCAATCTGGCTTGCTGTATTTGCATGTCAATAGTAGTGGTAATTATTTCAGAAGAAATTCTTTTCATCTTCATTGATAACAAAATTTACCAAAGAAAATGTATTTACCAAATAAAAGTTTTAATGCCTAACTATATAAAGGAATGAAGCCTCTTTAACATAAAGGATTATTTCTAAATCTGGAGGAAATAAATATTAAAAGATTATTTGACCTGGAATATAGGTTTTCAGTGGCTAGAAGATTTCATTTTGTATTTTCCTATGTCAGTGAAACATCAATATTTTACTCTTCCAGCAAAAATTCCAGTCAAAATGTTTAAAATTTTAGAAAAACGAGTGAAAGGTTAAGTTTAAATAATATTCCTCATGGTACGTTTTCATGTTTCCTTAACTAAAATTAAGGATTCTGCTCATCAGTATTGAATTTAAAAAGGAGGGTAGGATTTCTAAAACTGGTAATAGTATGACATTGATTTGTCTGTTTTTGTTGTTAATGAAATTGAGAAAATAATGGAAATGCATCTCACAATGGCAGTTGCAAATATTTCTAGTATGATATTGGTTAAAATGGTACAGATTGTTTACATAATTTGTGTATGGGATCACTCTAGGTGTATTTTTTTGCAAAGAAATAATAATTGGGTTAAGGAAAGCTAAAATACTGGTTTTATGAATGTATAGAATAATAAAAGCTAAGATTCAATTAAACTATTAAGTAATGATTTTTTAACATGAAATTATTGTAAATTAACTGATATTCCACACATGTTCTATGTATTATTTTTCTCTATCAGGTGGTAGATAAAAAGTAAAGAATATATTGATCAGACTGTCTTAAAAAGAGATTTGTTCTCCAGCAATTATTAATGTGGTCGGTTTTTTGTTTTTTTGAGTTTTATCATCCAAACTGAATTGAGATGATCAATGCTTACTGTGGTGATTTTTACACATTTGTAATAAGTTCCTCTACTACTTTGCGGTGAATATTTTTATTCTTATTCTAAAAACTTTGCTTGTTTTTACATTCCGTTTAAGTGTTTGAATGAAACAGTTTTTGCATTCAGAGTTTATTTTCCCACTATTTTTCTCATGATAATTTAGCTCTCCTGAGCTACAATCTCTGAAGGATTTTTACTACTTTGACATTAAGTAGTCTAATTTCTGTCACAATGGACAAGTAAGCAGCAAATATCCTACTTTCATATGTTTCCCTGATAAAAGGATATGGATTGTATACAACAGCTCTTTTTCACCAGCATCAACCTGTAGCTTGGTATAAACTTCTCAAGTATTCAGACAATGGTGCTGGTGAAAATTTAAACATGATAGACATGAAGAAAATATGATCTCTATTGAGTGATGTCCTTTCAATCTAGGACTAGTGGAGCCTTCTTTTTTTTTTTTTTCCAGAACTGAAGAAAAAACCCTGCACATTCAAGATCATATTTATTTGTGCATGTAAGCCATTATCTTAACTGTCTTACTGAACTGGTTAATGCTGTTGGTAGTTGAAATGTGAAATGTAATCACTGTTGATCTTGTAAATATCTGCCAGAGATGAAATAATATTTTAAGTTATTGTAAATAAAGATGTATAAAATTCAGTATCAGTCTGCAATGCAGAAATAGATCTAAAATGTTAAATATTGTGTTTCTTGAGAGATGTGTAATTTTTCCCTAGATGTATGTAGTTACATTAGGAATGTAAATTTTCTTTTGTACAGTATAAAAATACAGCTTTATTTGGCTTTTGACTGAGTTCCCGGAGTTTATTTTATATTTTACCTAAATTTTATACCTTAAAATAATCCCTGATGGTATTTTTCCAAAGCAGGCCATTTTCTTTATATAAATCTGAACTTTTTATTTATACTATAACACCCTATTAAATTAAGGCAATATATAAAATTACATATAACACCATTAAATTAAAAAAAATAGGCATGCAGTAACATAAAATATGTGCCATATTATTGAGCTTTGAATTTTAAAGCAGTCAATTACATGACTTACAGATATCTTTAAGATAAAGCCAATTTCTCAGGTGAAGCACAAATAGCACTGAGATGTTAGAACAGTTTCTTTGCTGGATCCTTATAAAGAGGAACCAATATATAGCATTTGTACAAGTCTCTTTAACAATTATGAAAGTACCTGTTTCCTCACACACCCTCACCAGCAGTGGTCGTTCTCACATTTTGTACTTTAAAAATACTTTAGCCTTCTCTTGGAGCATGAATTTATGCAAGGTCTGAGCCTCTAGCCCTCCATTCCTTCCTGTTTACATGTACTTATCAGAAAAAAATCTCTTTTATGCCCTATCCTTATGGCTTTTATTCTTTGCCTATGCACTTAAGCTGTATTCTCCATTTTATTTCAAATTCAAATAATCAGGCTTATTGGCTTTTGGGTATCTTGTTTATTATGCTTGAACTCAAAACTGCAGATAAAGACTAACAATTCCAAAAAAGAATGACCTAAGACAACTCACCAAGTCTGTTTTTTGCCTCCTTGAATCTGGATCTGCATTTGTTTGAAAGGATAAGATTGACAAGTTGACAGCTTTAATTTTTTTCCTTTTAGTAAAAATGTAATTCTCGCTCATTTTGAAAACCTTAGAAGATACAGAAAAGTATAAAGCAAAAAAAATCACTATAAGTTATTGTTAGATTGAAAGGATAGTGCAGACACTATCCTCTACATACATGCAACTCTGGTCCAGGCCACAGTATTTTTGGTTCAAGGATTCTTCTCACATGAATGAAACAATAACAGCTAAAATCTTCTACATTTAGGTACCATTCTAAACATTTTAAAGAAAATGCAGTATTGGGCTTAATAGTCAATAAAACACTATGAGATAAGTACCATTCTTTGTAAGAAAAGGAAAGTACATTGCACAAGGTCACAGAGTGGGTAAATGGTAGAGCTGATATTGAACTCAGACATTCAGATTTAGGGACTTGTGCCCTGAACCCTCATAAATACTGCTTCATGCAGTGTTGATTGTTCTCAACTGTTAGTGTGCTTGCTAAGACGACCAAAGGCACTGTGGGAATGGGAAGTGAGACAGGGTTGGATTTCAGTAGAGCTAGATTACTAATAGGCAAACTAAATCAATGAAAGAATGAAGGCCTAATGATCTAGGCATCTATAGTTGATTTCTTTCTTATGCATATACAATGATTCTGGTTATGTACCATTCTATTATGTACAGCCCTTCCTGTGTGTACATAGAAGGAACTGTAGTTAAGAAAAGCTAATTTAGAGCATAGTAAAGCAAAGAAGGATTCCAAAATATGATATTTAAAAGTATTTGGCAGTCCCTCTACCCCCTGAAAAAGCCTGAAAGGAAGCAAGGTAGCAAGAAAGGAAGCAACTTTGTGGGATTGACTTACAATTATTTTATTATTTGCTGTTATAATGTTACTTTAAATTACACGGGAGAGAGCAGATATATAAGATGTTTTTGCTATTTAGAGTCCCTTTCCCTTCCAAATAGATGTAATAATTGGCTTTTCCATTTCTTTAAAGTAGACTATTGGAATTTTGATTGATATTATGTTGAGTCTAAATCATTTTGACTAGAATTGACATCTTAACAATATTTAGTTTTCCAACCCATGAATGTGGAAGGTCCTTCCATTTATTTAGGCCTTCTTTGATTTCTTTTAGCAATGTCTTGTATTTTTCTGTGTGCAAGTCATTTTATCCTTCATTAAATTTATGCCTAAATATTTGTGTCTTACAGTTGCTATTGTAAATGGAATTTTTTTCTTGAATTCCTCTTCAGCTTGCTCATTACTAGTGTATAGAAACATTATTGGTTTTTATTTGTTGATTTTATACCCCACCACTCTGCTGAGTTTGTTTATTGGCTCTTATAGTATTGTTGATTTGGGGGGACTTTCCATATATACGATCCTGTCATCTGCAAATAGTGAAAGTTTTACTTCTTCCTTTCAAATTTGGATGCCTTGTATTTATTTTTGTTGCCTAACTGCTCTGACTATAACTTCCAGTAGACTGTTGAATAGAAGTAATGACTGTTGGTATCCTTGTCTGGTTCCAGATATTAAAGGGAAAGTTTTCACTCTTTCATCATTGAGTTTGATGTTAGCTGTGGTTTTTTCATATATGCGCATTGTTGTGTTGAGAAACTTTCCTTCTCTTACTGGTTTTCTAAGAGTTTTATCAAGAAAAGATGCTGGATTTTATCAAATGCCTCTTCTGTACCAATTTAGGTGGTCATGTGGTTTTTTCTTCTTCATTTTGTTAATGTGGTGTATTACATTAATTGATTTTCTTATGTTGAACCACCCTTGCATGCCTGAGATAGCACCCACTTGATCATGGTGTATAATTCTATTACTGTGCGTTGGGTCCAATTTGCAAGTACTTTTTTGAGGATTCTGCATCTATATTCCTAAGAAAATTACTCTATAATTGCCTTTTCTTGTAATTTCTTTATCTTGCCTGGGGCGATGTCATTCTCATGGAATGAGTTAGGCAGTGTTCCCTCCTCTTCAATATTTTTGGAAGAGTTTGAGCAGGATTGGTATTAATTCTTCCTGAAATGGTTGGTAGAATTCACCTCTGAGGCCAGCTGGTCCTGGGCTTTTCTTTGTTGGGAGGTTTTTGATGACTGAGTCAATCTCTGCTTGTAATTGGTCTGTCGAGGTCTATGGTTCTTCTTGAGTCAGTGTTGGTTGTTCATGTGTTTCTAGGAATTTGTCCATTTCATCATGGCTTTCAATTTTTTTTTTTTAACTTTTTAGATTGAATAATAGAACATATATACAAAGTAAAGAAATAAAAAAGCAATAGCTTTCAAAGCACTCTTCAAGAAGTGTTTACAGGACAGATACCAGTGTTTGTCATGGGCTACCATATGATCCTCTCATATTTTTCCTTCTAGCTGCTCCAGAATATAGGAGGCTAGAAGGCTTAAATTTTTTTTATCAAATTGACTTTTTCTCCTTTTTTTATGAAAAATAACATATATACCAAAAAAAAAAAAAAAAAAAACTATGAATTTCAAAGCCCAGCACCACAATTAGTTGTGGAACATATTTCAGACTTTGACATGGGTTACAATTCCACAATTTTAGGTTTTTGCTTCTAGCTGCTCTAAAATACTGGAGACTAAAAGAGATATCAATTTAACGATTCATCATTCATATTCATCTGTTGAATTCTATACTCCACCATCACCTTTGATCTTTCCATACCTCTCTTAAAGGTTGTTTGGGCTATGGCAATTCTAAATTTCTGATATTGGAAGGGTCTGTCACTAATATGGGGTAGGGAGATGGAGCTATCTGATGTTCTGGAGAGGCTGGACTAGGTTTCAGGATGTTTCTAGAACAGGGACCCACTGGAGGTTGTAGATTTCTGGAAAGTTACTCTAGTGCATGGAACCCTTGTGGAATCTTATGTATTGCTCTAGGTGTTCTTTAGGATTGGCTGGAATGGTCCTGGTTGGTATTTAGCAGGTTATGATAGGTAGCAAGGTCTTGCATAAGAGCAACCTCCAGAGTAGCCTCTCGACTGACTCTATTTGAACTCTCTCTGCCACTGATACTTTATTAATTACACTTCTTTCCCCCATTTTGGTCAGGATGGAATTATTGATCCCATGGTGCCAGGTCTGGATTCATCCCTAGGAGTTATCTCCCATGTTGCCAGGGAAACTTTCACCTCTGGATGTCATGTCCTGTGAAGGGGGGAGGGCAATGATTTCTCTTGCAGAGTTAGGCTTAGAGAAACTGAGGCCACATCTGAGCAACAAAAGAGGTCCTCCAGAAGTAACTTTTAGGTGTGCGTATAGGTTACCTACATGAGTTTCACAAGAATAAGCCTCATGAGGGCATGGCATATTGATTTAGGTGTCCCTAAAGTTTGACACAGAGTATCAGGGGATTCCCTGATAATAAGGTTTAATAGTTCCACATTCTTTCTCCCCTCCCTCAGGGGAGTTTGCCAATACTTTTTGATTATCTGCTTAATATACTTTAGGGTGTTTCCAGGAATTACAATAAACTATACAGAATTAAAGGACTTCTCTCTCATTCTGTGCTCCCTGTGTTTCAGTTGTTCAAACGAGCTATACAGATAGGTTGAATTAGATTATGAACTACAGAAAATTTCAGTTCCTGATCAAATAAACCTTTCTTCCTTTGGTCTCAAAGAGTATGTGTGGTTATAAAATATAGATACTGTATTCCTTACCCCTGTGTTCTGAATTACTTTAACCCCAACCTGTTCAGCTTCGTTCTTATCTCTAAGTGTCAGGTTATATATATAAACAGCCTCTCAAAATCCAAAAATCTTAATCACCAATCTGGACTTAGTATATCTGCTTTAAAAGCTTATAGTCTAGGCCCCTGTTTTCTTATAAGCATTTTCTAAAGGTGACCATACTATTGTTCTTTTGTTTCTGGCTTATTTTGTATCACAAACTGTCCCATGTGTTCATTCACATTGTTGCATGCTTCACGACTTAGTTCCTTTTTGTAGCAGCACAACCTTCGTTCATACGTATACACCATTGTTCACCGATCTACTTCTCCATCAGTGCCTCCTTCAACCACCTGCATTCATCGGCATCATGTAGAAGGCCCAAAGTCCACAGTCCATCAACGTTCTCAACTTTAGAGAATTCCATTGTTCCCAAGAAAAAGAAAACCAATAAACACACCCTCACCGAATAGGAAATCTAAACCTCCTCTTAACTCTTGTCCCTTACCCCATTATTTACCTCTGCTGTTGCTGTGGTAGTGTTGATGGTTTCCTTTTGAACATAGCTCATAGCATGCAATAGTAGTTTTCCCCCCCTGTAACCTGGACTTAAACACTCTTTAATACAAGAATCATACCTTTGAAGTAATTCTTACTAGAACTAATTCATATTTCTAGTGTGAATCCATGGGGCACATAGGTCTATACAACCCCTTTCAATCTTGTTCATCTTGAACATGGCAATATTACTTCTAGATCCACTAGAGAATCATCTTCGCACCTGTCTATTCCCTTATATTGGAGTTCTACCTCATTAGCTAACGGTTCACCCATCTCTAGTTTCTATGTATCTGTCAGTCCCCTATATTCTGTAATATAAGCCTCTGATTATATCTTTATGTTGGTCATAAAAGTGAAATCATACAGTAGCTATCCTTTTGTGTCTGCCTAATTTCATTCAGCATTATGTCCTCAAGGCTCATCCATCTTGTGTGCTTCAGGACATAATTTTGTCTTACTGCTGCATAATATTCTATTGTATGTATATACCACATTTTGCTGATCCACTCGTCTGTTGATGGGCATTTGGTTTGTTTCCATCTTTTGGCAATTGTGAATAATGCTGCTGTGAACATTGGTGTGCAAATGTCTGTTTGTGTCAATGCTTTCAGCTCTTCTGTTATTGCTGGGTCGTAGGGCAGCTATATTTAGTTTCCTAAGCAACTGCCAAACAATCCTTTATAGTGGCTGCACCATTATACATTCCCACCAGCAGTAAATAAGTGTCCTAGTTTCTCCACATCCTCTCCAACGTTTATAGTTTCCTGTTTGTTTAATATTAGCAATTCTTATAGGTGTGAAGTGGTATCTCATTGTAGTCTTGATCGGCATTCCCATGTAGCCAATGAAAATGAGCATCTCTTCATGTGTCTTTGAGTCATCTGTATTTACTATTCAGAAAAAATGCCTATTCATATCTTTAGCCCATTTCATAGTTGGGTTGTTTGCTCTTTTGTTGTTGAGTTCTATGATTTCTTTGTATATACAGGAAATCAAACCTTTGTCCGATATGTGATTTCCAAATATTTTCTCCCATTGAGTTGGCTGCCTCATCACCTTTTTAACAAAGTTTTTTGAGATGCAGAAGCATTTGATTGTGAGGAGTTCCCATTTATCTATTTTGTCTTTTGTTGCTTGTGCTCTAGGTGTAAAGTTTAGGAAGCTATCTCCTATTACTAGGTCTTGAAGATGTTTCCCTACATTTTCTTCTAGAAGCTTTATGGTTCTAGTTCTTATATTTAGGTGTTTGATCCACTTTGAGTTAATTTTTGTATAGGGTGTAAGATAGGGGTCCTCTTTCATTCTCTTGGCTATTGATATCCAGCTCTTCCATGCCCA
Source organism: Tamandua tetradactyla (assembly GCF_023851605.1). NCBI lineage: Eukaryota > Metazoa > Chordata > Mammalia > Pilosa > Myrmecophagidae > Tamandua > Tamandua tetradactyla. The sequence continues at coordinate 175,458,052 of NC_135329.1, read as the reverse complement.
GTTATTGAAAAGACTATTTTGTCTCAGTTTAGAGGATTTGAGGGCCTTGTCAAAAATCAGTTGACCATAGATTTGGTGGTCTATTTCTGCACTCTTGATTCAATTCCATTGGTCAGTGCTTTTGTCTTCATACCAGTACCATGCTGTTTTGTCCACTGTGGCTTTATAATAGGTTTTAAAGTCAGGGAGCATTAATCCTCCCACTTTCTTCTTCATTTTTAGGATGCTTTTAGCTATTCAGGGCAACAGCCTCTAGGGAACAGGGAGGGGGAGGTAGTGCTCAGGAGAGGTGCAGGAGAGGTGGGTTGGGCTGTACTTGGGGAGGGGGTGGGGGAAGGTACATACACTGGGGGCTGGGAAAGGTCATGTTATATACAAACAGTATCTCAGAATTTAGAATTAATAGTTACACCTCCTAAATATATGTGACAGCTGTAAGAATTTACAGTCTAGGAACCTTTACAATAAGCTCCAACCTGATAACCCATGCTCTCAACTTCAATTCTCTGAATTTGTATATTATAGTTATTCCATATGAGTGAGGCATGACAAATGTCTTTTGTTCCTGACAGTTCATTCAACATACAGTCCTTAAAGTTCATTCACCTAGTTGCTGGCCTCACAACTTCATTCCTCCTTGCAGCCGCCCAGTAGTCCATTGCATGTATACATCATAGTTTTCCCTTCCAATCCTCAGTCATACCCTTAAGCTACCTCCATTCATTGTGGATCAGGAACACTGCCACCAGAAACCCCAGCGTGCAAATGTCCATTCATGCCCACAAACTAAGTTCCTCGAGGTATATACTAAGCAAGGGGGTTTCAGGATCATATGGCAAATCCACCCCTAGCCTCCTATGGGAGTACCATATTGCCCTCCAAGGGGCTGCACTTCTCATTTCGCTATCAATAATGAATAGGTACATCTCTTTCTCTGAATTTTCTCTAGCCCTTGTTTTTCTCTATTCATTTTTAAGGTTTTACTCGTACATCATACAATCCAACCTAAGTAAATAGACATGCCTTCACCACCATAATCTATATGAAGACATTTCCTTTTCTTCCACAAAGAATCCATACCACCCAGATAAATCCGAGAGTGATTTGAAAAGTACATTAAAAAGTATTTGCAAGGTCCCCTTGGAGGAATGGTGAGAAAGGGGGGAAATTCAACTTCTCCATTTGGAGAAGGCCTGATATTTTCACAAGCAGTGAGAACAATAAAATCAATAGACTGAGCCCTCAATTTTGGGGGTTGTTCATATGAAACTTATCCCTGTAAAGGAAAGGCTAAGCCTACTTAAAATTAGGCCTAAGAGTCATCCCCAGAGAACCTCTTTTGTTGCTCAGATGTGTCCCATCTCTCAGCCAACATGGCAAGCAAACTCACTGCCCTCTTCTCTCTGCATGGGATATGACTCCCAGGGGTATAAACCTTCCTGGCAATGTGGGACAGAAATCTTAGAACGAGCTGAGACTCAGCATCAAGGGATTGAGAAAACCTTGACTGAAAGAGAGAAATGAGACAAATTAAAGGGTCAGTAGCTGAGAGATTTCAAACCGAGTTGAAAGGTTATCCTGGAGGTTATTCTTATGCATTATATAGATATCCCCTTTTTAGTTTAAGGTGTATTACAGAGGCTGGAGGGAAGTGCCTGAAACTGTAGAGCTGTGTTCCTGTAGCCATGTTTCTTTAAGGTGATTGTATAATGATATAGCTTTTGCAAAGTGACTGTTCTGATGCTCCTTTTATCTATGGTATGGACAGATGAGTAAAAAAATATGGATAAAATTAATTAATTAAATAAATAATAGGGAGAACAAATGTTAAAATGAATTAAAAATAAATAATCGGGGAACAAATGTTAAAATAAATTGGATAGAGGGAAATGCTAGTGGTCAATGGGAGGGAGGGGTTAGGGGTGTGGTATGTATGAGTTTTTTCTTTTTTCTTTTAATTTCTTTTTCTGGAGTGACGTAAATGTGCTGAGAAATGATCATGGTTATGAATATACAACTATGTGATGATACTGTGAGCCATTGATTGTACACCAAGTATGGAATGTTCATACATTAAGAATGTTCATGTTTGTATGTTGAATGGTTTTACTTAAGAAAAAAAGAATCCATATCCCTTTTCCATGCATCTCATCTATTGACATTTACTTTAGGCATAATGCCTTTGTTACATTCAGTGGAAACATATTGCAATGTTATTGTTGACTCTAGACCATAGTTTACATTGATTGTAGTTTTTTCCATATTCCATACATTTTCAACACCCTGCAATATTGACATTCATTTGTTCTCCCTCATGCAAAAACATTTTTTAATTTTTGCATTTAATCACCATCACTGTACTCTCTAGGCATTCCTAAATTATACCATCTCAGTCTTCATCCTCTATCATTCCTTCTGGTTTCATACATGCCCCCAGCCCTTCTCCCTCTATCATACTCACATTCAGCTTCGTTTAGTGTACTTATATTATTGTACTACAGTCAGGTAGTATTGTGCTATCCATTTCGGAATTTTTACAATCAGTTATTGTTCTAGTTTGCTAGCTGCTGGAATGTAACATACTAGAAGTGGTATGGCTTTTTAAAAAGGGGACTTTACCAGAGTGATTTGAATAGTGAATAAAAAAGTATTTGCAAATCCCCATTGGGGAATGGTGAGAACGGGGGAAAATTCAACTTCCCCAAGTTGAATTCTTGATATTCTCACTAGCAGTGTGGACAACCAAAGCTATAGGCTGAGCCCCCAATCTTGGGGTTTGTTCATATGAAACTTAACCCCACAAAGGTTAGGTCAAGCCTACTTAAAATTCGGCCTAAGAGTCACCCCCAAGAGAACCTCTTTTGTTGCTCAGATGTGGCCTCTCTCTCCAGCCAACACAACAAGCAAACTCACCACCCTCCCCCTGCCTATGTGTGCCATGACTCCCAGGGTTGTGGACCTTCCTGGCAACGATTTCTAGGGACAGAAATCCTGGCATGAGCTGAGACTCAGCATCAAGGGATTGAGAAAACCTTCTCAACCAAAAGGGGGAAGAGTAAAATGAGATAATGTGTCAATGGCTGAGAGATTCCAAACAGAGTTGAGAGGTTGTCCTGGAGGTTATTCTTACACATTAAGTAGATATCACCTTGTTATTCAAGAGGTAATAGAGAGGCCGGAGGGAATGCCTGAAAAATGTAGAGCTGTGTTCCAGTAGCCATGTTTCTTGTAGATGATTGTATAAGGATATAGCTTTCACAATGTGACTGTGATTGCGAAAACATTGTGTCTGATGCTCCTTTTATCTACCTTGTCAACAGACGAGTAGAACATATGGAATAAAAATAAATAATAGGGGGAACAAATGTTAAAATAAATTTAGTTTGAAATGCTACTGATCAATGAAAGGGAGGGGTAAGGGATATGGTTTGTATAAATTTTTTTTTCTGTTTTCGTTTTATTTCTTTTTCTGAATAGATGCAAATGTTCCAAGAAATGATCATGATGATTAATATGCAACTATGCGATGATATTGTGAATTACTGATTATATATGTAGAATGGAATGATCAAAATAGGAATGTTTGCATTTGTTTGGTGTTTTTTAGTATTTAAAAAAAATAAAATAAATATAAAAAAAGGGGGGAATTTAATAAGTTGCAAGTTAACAGTTTTTAGGCTATAGAAATGTCCCAATTAAAGCAAGTCTATAAAAATGTCCAATCTGAGGCATCCAGGAAAAGATACCTTGGTTCATGAAGGCCAATGAAGTTCAGGGTGTCTCTCTCAAGTGAGAAGGCACATGGCGAACAGAGTCAGGGTTTCTCTCTCATCTGGAAAGGCACATGGTGAACATGGAATCATCTGCTAGCTTTCTCTCCTGGCTTCCTTGAAGGTGTCTTCCTTCTTCATTTCCATAGGTCACTGGTTGGTGGTGGATTCTTTGCTTCTCCTGGCTATGTTGTTCTGCTCTCTCAGAATCTCCAACTTTCTCCAAAATGTTTCCTCTCTTATAGGATTCAAATGAACTAATCAAGACTCACCTATTCTAATCCAAATTAACAGCCACTCTTGATTGAGTCATATCTCCAGGGAGATGAATTTAATTACAGTTTCAAACATGCAGTACTGAATAGGGATTAGAAGAAATGGCTGCCTTTACAAAATGGGAGTAGGAGTAAAACATGGCTTTTCTTTGGTACATACATCCTTTCAAACCAGCACAGTTCTGTTGCACAATCTGTATTCCTTCAGCACCGATTGCCCAATCTCTACCTTATTCTTATCTCTCGATAACCTGTGTTCTTAAATTCAATTCCCTAAACTGATTAATGTTAGTTCATATTAGTGAGATCATACAGTATTTGTCCTTTGATTTCTAGATAATTTCACTCAGCGTAATAGTCCTCAAGGTCCATCTGCATTGTTACATGCTTCATACTTTGTTCTGTGTTACAGCTGTGTAATATTCCATCGTATGTTTAGCTACTCATCTGGTGATGGACATTTGGGCTGTTTCCATCTCTTGGCAATTGTAAATAATGCTGCTGTAAACATTGGTGTGCAAATGTTCATTTGTGTGCTTGCCCTCATGTTCTCTGAATAGATACTTAGCAATAGGATTGCTGGATCATATGGCAATTCTATACTTAGTTTCCTGAGGAACTGCCAAACTGCCTCCCAGACTTTTTGCATTCTCACCAACAGAGGATAAGTGTGCCTCTTTCTCCACATCCTCCCCAGCATTTGTGGTTTTGTTTGTTTTTTATAACGGCCATTTTAGTGAGTGTCAGATGGTATCTTATTGTAATTTTGGTTTGCATTTCCCTAATAGCCAGTGAAGTTGCGCATCTTTTCATGTGCCTTTTAGCCGTTTGTATTTCCTCTTCTGAGAAGTGTCTGTTCATGTCTTTTGCCCATTTTAAAATTGGGTTGTTTATCTTTTTTTTTTTATGCATATGCAGGCAATGGGAATCGAACCTGGGTCTCTGGCGTAGCAGGCGAGAACTCTGCCACTGAGCCACCATGGCCCGCCCTGTCTTTTTGTTTTTGAGCTGAAGAATCTCTATTTTACTGGATGCTAAACCCTTATCTGATAAGTAGTTTCCAAATAGTTTCCCATTCTGTAGTCTGCCTTTTTACTTTCTTGCCAAAGTTCTTTGATGCACAAAGCTGTTTAATTTTGAGGAGTTCCCATTTATCCATTTCTTTCTTCAGTACTTGTATTTTGGGTGTAAGATCTAGGAAATCTCCTCCTATTACAAGTTTTATAAGATATTTCCATACATTTTCTTCTAAAAGTTTTATGGTCTTAGCTTTAATGTTTAGATCTTTGATCCATTTTGAGTTAATTTTTGTATAGGGTGTGAAATATGGATCTTCTTTCATTCTTTTGCATATGGATATCTAGTTCTCCAAGCACCATTTATTGAAGAGGTTGTGCTTTTGTTCCAGGTGAGTTGACTTGACTGCCTTATCAAAGAGCAATTGTCCATAGATGAGAAGGTCTGTATCTGAACACTCTATCTGATTCCATTGGTCAGTATATCTGTCTTTTATGCCAGTAACTCTTCTCTTTTCACCACTGTAGCTTTGTAATATGCTTTAAAGTCAGGTAGTGTGTGAATTCCCACTTCATTTTTCTTTCTCAAGATATTTTTAGCTATTTGTGGCACACTGACCTTCCAAGTAAATTTGGTTATTGGTTTTTCTATTTCTGCAAAGTAAGTTTTTGGGATTTTAATTGGTATTGCATTGAATCTATAAATCAGTTTAGGTAGAATTGATATCTTATCTATATTTAGTCTTCCAATCCATGAACATGGTATGCCCTTCAGTTTATTTAGGTCTTCCATGATTTCTTTTAGCAATTTCTTGTAATTTTCTGTGTATAGATCTTTTGTGTCCTTAGTTAAATTTATTTCTAAATATTTTATTCTTTTAGTTGCTATTGTAAATGGATTTTTAAAATTTCCTCCTCAGATTTTTCATTACTGGTATATAGAAACACTACTGATTTTTGGGTGCTGATCTTGTACCCTGCCACTTTGCTGTACTCATTTATTAGCTCTAGTAGCTTTGCTGTAGATTTTTTGAGATTTTCAACATATGGTGTTATGTCATCTGCAAACAGTGAGAGTTTTACTTCTTCCTTTCCAATTTGAATGCCTTTTTTTTTTTCGTCTGATTCCTCTGGTTAGAACTTCCAGCACAATGTTGAATAACAGTAGTGACAGTGAGAATCCTTGTCTTGTTCCTGATCTTAGGGGGAAAGCTTTCACTGTTTTCCCATTGAGAATTATGTTATCTGTGGGTCTTTCATATATTCCCATTATCATATTGAGGAAGTTCCCTTCTGTTCCTAGCATTTGAAGATTTTTCATCAAAAAAGGATGTTGAATTTCATCCATTGCCTTTTCTGCATCAATCGAGATGATCATGTGGTTTTTCTGCTTTGATTTGTTGATATGGTGTATTATATTACTTGTTTTTTCTTATGTTGAACTTGCATACCTGGAGGAAATTCCATTGATCATGGTGTATAATTCTTTTAATGTGCTGTTGAACTTGATTTGTATGTATTTTTTTTGAGGATTTTTGCATCTATATTCATTAAGGTGATTGCGCTGTAATTTTCATTTCTTGTAGTATCTTTGTCTTGCTTTGGTATGAAGGTGATATTGGTTTCCTAGAATGAGTTATGTAGCTTTCCCTCCTCTTCAAATTTTGAAGAATTTGAGCAGGATTGGTACTAATTCTTAAATGCTTACTAGGATTGACATTTGAAACCATCTGGTCCTGGATTTTTCTTTTTGGGGAGTTGCTTGATGACTGATTTAATCTCTTCACTTGTGATTGGTTTGTTGAGGTCATCTATTTCTTTTGAAATCAACGTTCATTGTTCAGGTGTTTCTAGGAAGTTGGCCATTTCATCTACATTGTCAAGTTTATTAGCATATACTTGCTCTTAGTATCCTTTCATTACCTCCTTTATTTCTGCAGGGTCAGTGGTTTTGTCTCCTCTTCAATTTCTGATTTTATTTATTTACATCTTCTCTTGCTCTCACTCTTTTTTTTTTGGTCAGCCTAGCTAAGTGTCCATCAATTTTATTGATTTTTTTCAAAGAACTAGTTTCTGGTTTTGTTGATTTTTTTCATGTTCTCAATTTCATTTTTTTCTGCTCTAATCTTTGTTCTTTCCTTTCATTTGATTTGGGCTTAGTTTGCTGTTCTTTCTCTAGTTCTTCCAAGGGACCATTTAATCCCTTGATTTTTGCTCTTTCTTCTTCTTCTTCTTCTTCTTTTTGCATGGGCAGGCTCCATCTTCTTTTTTTAAAAAAATTATTTATTAATTTAAAAAATTGACAACAAACGAAATAAAACATTAACATGTGATCATTCTGTTCTACATATATAATCAGCAATTCACAATATCATCACTTAGTTGCATATTCATCATTTCTTAGAACATTTGCATCAATTCAGAAAAATCCATCTTCTTTAACATAAACATTTAAGGGAATAAGTTTCCCTCTAAACACTGCTTTTGCTGCATCCAATATATTTTCATATGTTGTGTTTTCATTTTCATTTGCCTCGAGATATTTACTAATTTCTCTTGCAATTTCTTCCTTGACCCACTAGTTGTTTCAGACTGTTGTTTATCTTCCATCTATTTGTAAATTTTCTGGCCCTCTGCCTGTTATTAATTTCCAACTTCATTTCATCATGATCTGAGAAAGTGTTTTGTATTATTTCAATCTTTTTAAATTTATTGAGACTTGCTTTGTGACTCAGCATATGGTCTCTCCTTGAGAATAATCCAATGGCACTTGAGGAAAATGTGTATCCTGCTGTTGTGGGTGTAATGTTCTGTAAATGTCTGTTTAGTGTAGTTAATTTATTGTATTATTCTAATTCTCTTTCTTTATTGATCCTCTGTCTAGATATTCTATCCATTGATGAGAGTGGGAATTAAAATCTCCAACTATTATGATAGAGGTGTCTATTTCTCCCTTCAGTGTTGTCAGTGTTTGCCTAATGTATTTTTGAGCACTCTGCCTCTTGGTGCATGAATATTTATGATTGTTATGTCTTCTTGTTAAATTGTTCCTTTTGTTAATACTGTGTCCTTCTTTGCTTTTAATTGTTTTACATTTGAAGCTTAATTTGTCGGATACTCCTGCTGTATTCTAAATGTTGTTTGCATGAAATATCTTTTCCCAGCCATTTACTTTCAACCTATTTTTGTTCTTGGGTCTAAAATGAATCTCCTATAGGCAGCATATAGATGGGGTCCTGATTTTTCAATCCATTCTACCAGTCTGTGTCTTTTGATTGGGGAATTTAATCCAGTAACATTTAGTGTTATTACTGTAAGGGCAGTACTTTCTTCTACCATTTTTCCTTTTGGATTTTATATGTCATATCTAATTTTTTTTTCTATTTACTTTTACTGATAGTCTTCATTTCTACAGTCTTCTCCAGACCTCTCTGTCCTGCCTTTCCCTATCTGTCTGTTGTTCTCCCTTTAGTATTTCTTGCAGAGCCAGTCTCTTGGTCAGAAATTCTCTTGATGATTGTTTTTTTTTTTATTAATTAAAGAAAAAAAAAGAAATTAACCCAACATTTAGAAATCATTCCATTCTACATATGCAATCAGTAATTCTTAATATCATCACATAGATGCATGATCATCATTTCTTAGTACATTTGCATCGATTTAGAAGAAGAACTAGCAAAACAACAGAAAAAGATACAGAATATCTTTTTTAATATAGAGAAAAAAATAAAAATAATAATAATAGTACAAAAAAAGACAAACAAACAGACAGACAAGAAAAAAAAACCTATAGCTCAGATGCAGCTTCATTCAGTGTTTTAACATGATTACTTTAAAATTAGGTATTATTGTGCTGTCTATTTTTGAGTTTTTGTGTCTAGTCCTGTTGCACAGTCTGTATCCTTTCAGCTCCAATCACCCATTATCTTACCCTGTTTCTAACTCCTGCTGGACTCTGTTACTAATGACATATTCCAAGTTTATTCTCAAGTGTTGGTTCACATCAGTGGGACCATACAGTATTTTTCCTTTAGTTTTTGGCTAGACTCACTCAGCATAATGTTCTCTAGGTCCATCCATGTCATTACATGCTTCATAAGTTTATCCTGTCTTAAAGCTGCATAATATTCCATTGTATGTATATACCACAGTTTGTTTAGCCACTCGTCTGTTGATGGACATTTTGGCGGTTTCCATTTCTTTGCAATTGTAAATAACGCTGCTATAAACATTGGTGTGCAAATGTCCGTTTGTATCTTTGCCCTTAAGTCCTTTGAGTAGATACCCAGCAATGGTATTGCTGGGTCGTATGGCAATTCTATATTCAGCTTTTTGAGGAACCGCCAAACTGCCTTCCACAGTGGTTGCACCATTTGACATTCCCACCAACAGTGGATAAGTGTGCCTCTTTCTCCGCATCCTCTCCAGCACTTGTCATTTTCTGTTTTGTTGATAATGGCCATTCTGGTGGGTGTGAGATGATATCTCATTGTGGTTTTGATTTGCATTTCTCTAATGGCCAGGGACATTGAGCATCTCTTCATGTGCCTTTTGGCCATTTGTATTTCCTCTTCTGAGAGGTGTCTGTTCAAGTCTTTTTCCCATTTTGTAATTGGGTTGGCTGTCTTTTTGTTGTTGAGTTGAACAATCTCTTTATAAATTCTGGATACTAGACCTTTATCTGATATGTCATTTCCAAATATTGTCTCCCATTGTGTAGGCTGTCTTTCTACTTTCTTGATGAGGTTCTTTGATGCACAGAAGTGTTTAATTTTGAGGAGCTCCCATTTATTTCTTTCCTTCTTCAGTGCTCTTGCTTTAGGTTTAAGGTCCATAAAACTGCCTCCAATTGTAAGTTTCATAAGATATCTCCCTACATTTTCCTCTAACTGTTTTATGGTCTTAGACCTAATGTTTAGATCTTTGATCCATTTTGAGTTAACTTTTGTATAGGGTGTGAGATACGGGTCTTCTTTCATTCTTTTGCATATGGATATCCAGTTCTCTAGGCACCATTTATTGAAGAGACTGTTCCGGCCCAGGTGAGTTTGCTTGACTGCCTTATTAAAGATCAAATGTCCATAGATAAGAGGGTCTATATCTGAGCACTCTATTCAATTCCGTTGGTCGATATATCTATCTTTATGCCAATACCATGCTGTTTTGACCACTGTGGCTTCATAATATGCCTTAAAGTCAGGCAGTGCGAGACCTCCAGCTTCATTTTTTTTCTTCAAGATGTTTTTAGCAATTCGGGGCACCCTGCCCTTCCAGATAAATTTGCTTATTGGTTTTTCTATTTCCGAACAATAAGTTGTTGGGATTTTGATTGGTATTGCATTGAATCTGTAGATCAATTTAGGTAGGATTGACATCTTAACTATATTTAGTCTTCCAATCCATGAACATGGTATGCCCTTCCATCTATTTAGGTCTTCTGTGATTTCTTTTAGCAGTTTTTTGTAGTTTTCTTTATATAGGTTTTTTGTCTCTTTAGTTAAATTTATTCCTAGGTATTTTATTCTTTTAGTTGCAATTGTAAATGGGATTCGTTTCTTGATTTCCCCCTCAGCTTGTTCATTACTAGTGCATAGAAATGCTACAGATTTTTGAATGTTGATCTTATAACCTGCTACTTTGCTGTACTCATTTATTAGCTCTAGTAGTTTTGTTGTGGATTTTTCCGGGTTTTCGACGTATAGTATCATATTGTCTGCAAATAGTGATAGTTTTACTTCTTCCTTTCCAATTTTGATGTCTTGTACTTCTTTTTCGTGTCTAATTGCTCTGGCTAGAACCTCCAACACAATGTTGGATAATAGTGGTGATAATGGACATCCTTGTCTTGTTCCTGATCTTAGGGGGAAAGTTTTCAATTTTTCCCCATTGAGGATGATATTAGCTGTGGGTTTTTCATATATTCCCTCTATCATTTTAAGGAAGTTCCCTTGTATTCCTATCTTTTGAAGTGTTTTCAATAAGAAAGGATGGTGAATCTTGTCAAATGCCTTCTCTGCACCATTGAGATGATCATGTGATTTTTCTGCTTTGATTTGTTGATATGGTGTATTACATTAATTGATTTTCTTATGTTGAACCATCCTTGCATACCTGGGATGAATCCTACTTGGTCATGATGTATAATTCTTTTAATGTGTTGTTGGATATGATTTGCTAGAATTTTATTGAGGATTTTTGCATCTGTATTCATTAGAGAGATTGGTCTGTAGTTTTCTTTTTTTGTAATATCTTTACTTGGTTTTGGTATGAAGGTGATATTGGCTTCATAGAATGAATTAGGTAGTTTTCCCTCCACTTCAATTTTTTGAAGAGTTTGAGGAGAGTTGGTACTAATTCTTTCTGGAATGTTTGATAGAATTCAAATGTGAAGCCGTCTGGTCCTGGACTTTTCTTTTTAGGAAGCTTTTGAATGACTGATTCAATTTCTTTACTTGTGATTGGTTTGTTGAGGTCATCAATTTCTTCTTGAGTCAAAGTTGGTTGTTCATGTCTTCCCAGGAACCTGTCCATTTCATCTAAATTGTTGTATTTATTAGCGTAAAGTTGTTCATAGTATCCTGTTATTACCTCCTTTATTTCCGTGAGGTCAGTAGTTATGTCTCCTCTTCCATTTCTGATCTTATTTATTTGCATCCTCTCTCTTCTTCTTTTTGTCAATCTTGATAAGGGCCCATCAATCTTATTGATTTTCTCATAGAACCAACTTCTGATCTTATTGATTTTCTCTATTGTTTTCATGTTTTCAATTTCATTTATTTCTGTTCTGATCTTTGTTATTTCTTTCCTTTTGCTTGCTTTGGGATTAGTTTGCTGTTCTTTCTCCAGTTCTTCCAAGTGGACAGTTAATTCCTGCATTTTTGCCTTTTCTTCTTTTCTGATATAGGCATTTAGGGCAATAAATATCCCTCTTAGCACTGCCTTTGCTGCGTCCCATAAGTTTTGATATGTTGTGTTTTCATTTTCATTCGCCTCGAGGTATTTACTAATTTCTCTTGCAATTTCTTCTTTGACCCACTTGTTGTTTAAGAGTGTGTTGTTGAGCCTCCATGTATTTGTGAATTTTCTGGCACTCTGCCTATTATTGATTTCCAACTTCATTCCTTTATGATCCGAGAAAGTTGTTGTGTATGATTTCAATCTTTTTAAATTTGTTAAGACTTGCTTTGTGACCCAGCATATGGTCTATCTTTGAGAATGATCCATGAGCACTTGAGAAAAAGGTGTATCCTGTTGTTGTGGGATGTAATGTCCTATAAATGTCTGTTAAGTCTAGCTCATTTATAGTAATATTCAGATTCTCTATTTCTTTATTGATCCTCTGTCTAGATGTTCTGTCCATTGATGAGAGTGGTGAATTGAAGTCTCCAACTATTATGGTATATGTGTCTATTTCCCTTTTCAGTGTTTGCAGTGTATTCCTCACGTACTTTGGGGCATTCTGGTTTGGTGCATAAATATTTATGATTGTTATGTCTTCTTGTTTAGTTGTTCCTTTTATTAGTAGATAGTGTCCTTCTTTGTCTCTTTTAACTGTTTTACATTTGAAGTCTAATTTGTTGGATATTAGTATAGCCACTCCTGCTCTTTTCTGGCTGTTATTTGCATGAAATATCTTTTCCCAACCTTTCACTTTCAATCTATGTTTATCTTTGGGTCTAAGATGTGTTTCCTGTAGACAGCATATAGAAGGATCCTGTTTTTTAATCCATTCTGCCAGTCTATGTCTTTTGATGGGGGAGTTCAGTACATTAACATTTAGTGTTATTATTGTTTGGATAATATTTTCCTCTACCATTTTGCCTTTTGTATTATATATATCATATCTGACTTTCCTTCTTTCTACACTCTTCTCCATACCTCTCTCTTCTGTCTTTTCGTATCTGACTCTAGTGCTCCCTTTAGTATTTCTTGCAGAGCTGGTCTCTTGGTCACAAATTCTCTCTGTGACTTTTTGTCTGAGAATGTTTTAATTTCTCCCTCATTTTTGAAGGACAATTTTGCTGGATATAGGAGTCTTGGTTGGCAGTTTTTCTCTTTTAGTAATTTAAATATATCATCCCACTGTCTTCTAGCTTCCATGGTTTCTGCTGAGAAATCTACACATAGTCTTCTTGGGTTTCCCTTGTATGTGATGGATTGTTTTTCTCTTGCTGCTTTCAGGATCCTCTCTTTCTCTTTGACCTCTGACATTCTAACTAGTAAGTGTCTTGGAGAATGCCTATTTGGGTCTATTCTCTTTGGGGTGTCCTGCACTTCTTGAATCTGTAATTTTAGGTCTTTCATAAGAGTTGGGAAGTTTTCAGTGATAATTTCTTCCATTAGTTTTTCTCTTCCTTTTCCCTTCTCTTCTCCTTCTGGGACACCCACAACATGTATATTTGTGCGGTTCAAATTGTCCTTCAGTTCCCTGATCCCCTGTTCAAATTCTTCCATTCTTTTCCCTATAGTTTCTGTTTCTTTTTGGAATTCAGATGTTGTATCCTCCAAATCACTAATTCTATCTTCTGTCTCTTTAAATCTATCATTGTATGTATCCATTGTTTTTTCCATCTTTTCTACTTTATCCTTCACTTCCATAAGTTCTGTGATTTGTTTTTTCAGTTTTTCTATTTCTTCTTTTTGATCAGCCCATGTCTTCTTCATGTCCTCCCTCAATTTATCAATTTCGTTTTTGAAGAGGTTTTCCATTTCTGTTCGTATATTCAGCATTAGTTGTCTCAGCTTCTGTATCTCATTTGAACTATTCGTTTTTTTTTTTTGACTGGGCCGTATTTTCAATTTTCTGAGCGTGATCCGTTATCTTCTGCTGGCGTCTGGGCATTTAGTCAGATTTCCCTGGGTGTTGGACCCAACAGGTTGAAAGATTTTTCTGTGAAATCTCCGGATTCTGTTTTTCTTATCCTGCCCAGTAGGTGGCGCTCGTGGCACACGTTTGTCTGCGGGTCCCACCAGTAAAAGGTGCTGTGGGTCCTTTAACTTTGGAAAACTCTCGCCCTGCGGGAGGTTCGCCAGCTGAAGCGGCTTGGAAGAGTGACAGCTGGCTCGGGGATCCGAACGCGGGGAGGGTCGCCGGCCGCCGCAGCCCAGGAGAGCGCCTGTCAGAATCTCCTAGTCGGCCTGGGGCACCAAGCATGGTGGGAGGGCACCAGCTGCCGTGGCCCGGGAGAGTGCACCGTTCCCAGTCGGACCGGGAAGTCACGTGTTTGCAAGGGACCTCGGTCACCGTTCTCTGGGGCTAGGGATCTCCGATCCAATTCTCCCAGTTGGTCCGGGAGGCCACGCATGGGGGGGGGGGGCACCAGCCGCCGCGGCTTGAGGGGACCGCCTGTCCAATTGTCCCAGCTGGCCCAGGAAGGAGGAGGGGCAGGACTCTGGCCGCTTGCCGCCCTGGCCCGGGGAAGCCCACACCCCTCGGCGATCTCACCCTAGCAGGTTCTCTCAGCTAGTCAGCCGTTCCAGGATGGGGTACGCTGTCTTTTTGATCTCTGTCTTGTCTCCGGGAGCTGTTCTGTATCGTTTCTACTCCCCTAGTAGCTGTTCTGGAGTTGATGATTGTTTATCTGAAAATATTTTAATCTCCCCCTCATTTTTCCCCCTCATCTTTGAAGGACAATTTTTCTGGATACACAATTCTTGGTTGGCACTTTTTCTCTTCCAGAATCTTAAATATATCATACCACTCACTTCTCACCTCCATGGTTTCTGCTGAGAAATCCACACATAGTCTAATTGGGCTTCCCTTGTATGTTGGATTGGTTTTCTCTTACTACTTTCAAAATTCTCTCTTTCTCTTTGACATCTGGCAATCTGACTAGTAAATGTCTTGGAGTAGGCCAGTTTGGAGCTCTTTTGTTTGGGGTGTGCTACACTTCTTGCATCTGTAATTTTTTGTCTTTCATAAGAGATCGGAAATTTTCAGTGATAATTTCGTCCGTTAATCTTTCTTCTCCTTTTCCCTTCTCTTCTCTTTCTGGGACACCCACAACATGTATATTTGTGTGCTTCATGTTGCCATTCAATTCCCTAAGACTCTGCCCATATTTTCCCATTCTTTTCCCTATGTTTTGCATGTCAGATTTCACATGTCCAGTCCTCTAGTTCACTAATCCTTTCTTCTACCTCTTCAAATCTATTGTTGTAGGTTACCCTTGTTTTGTTTTGTTTTTTCATCTCTTCTATTATGCCTTTCATTCCCATAAGTTCTGTAATTTGGTTTTTCAAACTTTCAATTTCTCCTTTTGTTTGTCCAGTGCCTTCATCATATCCTCCCTGAACCCATTGATTTGATTTTTGATGAGATTTTCCATGTCTGTTTGAACATCCTGAATTAGTTGTTTCAATTCCTGTATCTCATTTGAATTGTTGGTTTGTTCCTTTGACTGGACCATATCTTCAATTTTCCTAGTATGACTCCTTATTTTTTGCTGACATCTAGGCATTTGATTTCATTAATTCATTTATTCTGGTTGTTGTTTTCACTCTTTAACCTAGAATTTTCTTGCTGGATGGCTTTGTTCTTTCCCTGTTCTTTGACATTCAGTTCAACTTATTCTAGACCTCTAACATAGGTTCTGTTTAACTGATCAGAATTTTTCAATTCTTGTTTTTCTGTTACTTGCCCTGCCTGAATGGAACCGTTTTTTTTTTTTTTTTTTTTTTGAGGAAGTTCTTCTCAGATATCATAGACCCTTGTCGGATTTTCCCAGACTGGACTGGCCTCCCCACAGGAGGAAAGAGTTGCCTTCATCAGTTTTCCCTGACGGTGAGATCCATCAGGTTGACAGACTTTCCTATGAAGCCTCTAGATTCTGTGCTTTTCCTGTCCTGCCCAGCATGTGGCACTTGTCTGCCCATGGCTTCCCACCAGCATAAAGTGATGTTACGTCTTTAATTTCAGCAGATTTTCCTTGCTGGGGTGAGGTTGAGAAAGAGGTGAGGTCATAGGTTGGCATTACTTGCTTCCGTTTTCCAGTCCTTTGGGCCAAATTCCTTGAGGGAGGGATTCCACTTGAGCTGGGCCCCACCTTTCTCTTGGGAAAGATATACCTTTTAGTGAATTAATTCCTTTCACCTGACTTGTTACTTTGTCCCTCAGACAAGCTTAATTCTGTCCTTGCTTGGGGCAGTGCTGGAGCCTGAGAAGGCTTACAGTTCTACCTAATGAGCTGTTTAATAGTAGAAAAAAGCAAAAAAAAAAAAAAAAAAAAAAAGCCCTTTCAGTGATGGATCCCCCTCCTTGGGTTTGTCAATCAAGAGCTTAAACTGGTACATGGCTCTATTTGCCCCCCCTTATTTAGGGTCCAGCCCTGTTCCAGTATTTTTTGCTGTCTGACTCAAAAAGCCTCTGTTTGTTTGTTTGTTTTTCCCATCAGCCCCACCCCCTCTCTGCCAGGGCAAAATCTCCTAGTACCTTTAGTGCTTATTCCAGGTTTATCTGTGCTGGGGGCCTATTTTCAGTAGTCAAAATTTGTTAATTAATTCCTCTATTGGGGCTTGGTTGAGCTAAGCCCTTGGTGCTAGTAAAGTCTGTTTTTTTTCCCTTTGGGGAGCTAGCCTGCCATGCCTATAGGGGAGGGACACTAGGCTCTGTGGCTTGGCCCCTTACAGTTCTGTGTGGGTTCTCAGGTGGACCTGTTTGTCCAGACAGGTGTACGCTGTATGTCTCATCTCTGATGTAGCCCCAACAGTTGTTCTGTACTGTTCCTAGTTATTTAGTAGTTGCTCTGGGGGACGAACTAAATTCCACACCTCACTAAGCCACCATCTTGCCCTGCCTCCTCCAATCCAAGGTTATTTAATTTCTTCTTTTTTAATGTGTTTTACAGCTGTAAATTTCCCTCTCAGCACTGCCTTGGCTACATCCTTCAGTTTTTATATGTTGCAATCTAGTTTTCATTTGTCTAAAGATATTTACTGATTTCCCTTGTAATTTCTTCTTTGACCTACTGATTGTTTCAGAGTGTGTTGTTTTCATTCCATACATTTGTGGATTTTCCAGCTCTCTCCCTGTTAACTGATTTCCAGCTTCATTCCATTAGGTCAGAGAAGATGCTTTGTATGATTTTGATCTTCCTAAATTAATTGAAATGTGATTTGTGACCAACAGGTCACAGAATCTCCTGGTCTATAGTGGAGAATGATCTGTGAGCACTTGAAAAGAATGTATATCATGCTGTTTGGGGGTACAGTACATGTCTATTAGGTCTAGTTCATTTATCATATTATTCAAGTTCCCTGTTTCTTTATTGATCTTCCATTTAGATTTTCCATCTGTTGGTTTGAGTGATATATTGATGTCTCCAGCTATTGTTGTGGAGGTATCTATTTCTCCATTCAGTTTTGTAGTGTTTGCCTCATATATTTTGGGACATTCTGGTTAGGTGCATAAATATTCATGATTTTTATTTCTTCTTAGTGGCTTGCCTCTTTTGTTAATATGTAGTGTCTTTTGTCTCTTATAACAGTTTTTGACTTAAAGTCTTTTGTTCAAAATTAGTATAGCTACTCCTATTTTGGTTACAGCTTGTATGGAATATCTTCCTCCATCCTTTCACTTTCAATATATTAGTGTTTAGGGGTCTAAGGTGAGTTTCTTGTAAACAACATGTGGTTGGGTCATGCTTTTTTTTATACCTTCCATCCATCTGTGTTCTTTGGTGAATTTCATCTATTAACATTCATGTTATTACTCTAAAACTAGTATTTACTTTAGCGATTTTGCCCTTTGATTTTTCTATGTCATATCTTTCTCTTTTTTTAGGTTTCTCTTTTCCTTTATTGCCACCTCCTGTTTTGTATAATTGATCTTTGTGATGTATCTGATCCCTTTATCATTTCCGTTTTAGTATGTTTTAAAATACTTCTTTGTGGTTACCCTTTGGGTTATATTATACAACCTATATCTCTAACCTAATTTGAAAAGATACAAACTTAGCTTCAGTATACCCACAATTTCTGCACCAATACCTCTGTTTCCCCTCTTCATTTTGTATCTAAAATTATCTCATTTTGTATATAATTTTGTATATTAAATTATCCCATTTTATATTTTGCATGCCTCTTATCAGAAATATTCCTTTTTCTTCTTCAATTGTACTCTGATTCCTAATAAGTGAAGAGTAGAATTTCTTACTGAGGCTACAGTACTATTGGGTCTTGTATTTACCCTTTGACTTAACTTTACTGATGATCTTCATTTCTTCACACTACTCCAAGCCACTATCTCCTATCTTTTCTTTTCAACCTACAGAAGTCCTTTTAGTAATTCTCATAAGGCATGTCTTTTGTGGATGAACTTTGTCAGTTTCAGTTTATTTGTGAATATTTTAAACTCTCATTTTTAAAGGGCAGTTTTGCTAGAGAAAGAATATTTGCCTGGCAGTTTTTTTCTTTCAGTATCTTAAATACATATTATACCTCTGCCTTCTCACCTCCATGGTGCTGATGAGAAATCAGCACTTAGTCTTACTGAGGATTCCTTGTATGTGACAAATCTCTTTTTTCTTGCTGCTTTCAGAATGTTTTTTACCTTTGGCATTTGATATTCTGAATAGTGTGTGTTTCAGAGTAGGTCTATTAGGATTTATTCTGTTGGTAGTACATTTGATTCTTGGACATGCTTATTAATGTCTTTCATAGGATTTGAGAAATTTTGGCCCTTATTTCCTCAAATATTCTTTCTACTCCCTTTCCCTTCTCTTCTCCTTCTGGGATAGTTATGGTAGGTATGTTTGGGCACTTTGTGTTGTCTCTCAAATCCTTGAGACATTGCTCATTTTTTTTCTTTTTTCTATATGTATTTCTGACTGTATTATTCTGATTGTCCTGTCTTCTAATTCACTGATTCTTTCTTCTTCCTGTTCACATCTGCTGTTGTATGCCTCTAGTATATTTTCAATCTGTACTATTGTCTCTTTCATCCTCATAGTTTCTTCTTATACTTTCAAATTATTATTTATGCTCACATATTGTCTTCTTAATATTCCTTAGGTCTTTATCCATATTTTACTTCATCTCCTTGAATTTATGAGATTTGTTTGAATATCTTGAGTAGTTGTTCCAACTTCTGAGTCCCTCCCGAAGTTCTAATACATTCCCTTGACTGAGCCATTTTTTATTTCTTAGTACAGCTTGTAATTTTTTGCTGATTCTAGGCATCTGATTACCTGGATGAGTTTACTCTGAAGTTTAGTTTCTCTTGCCTGGAGTTTTCTTGTTGGTTGGCTTTGCATTAAGGCTCCTAAGAGAAGAAATGTATTCTGGATCTCTAAGAGTAGCCTGTGTTTATTCAGATTTTCTCAGCTCTTCCTCATCTGATTCTTGCTCTGCATATTCTGTGCAATTTTTTTTTTTTTTTTTGTGCATGGTACAGGAATCGAACTTGGGTCTCCTGCATGGAAGGCGAGCAGTCTACCACTGAACCATGCATGCATCTCCATTCAATTTTTAAGGTTTCATTTTTAGTATGATTGTTTCATGTCCTCGAGAAAGCTTCTTTTCCTCGGTTCCTTCTCCAGGAATCTGAATCTGCTCTTTTTGTTTTTGTGCAGACATTTCTCCCTAGCTACTATGATTTGTTTAAATTCTCTCCCTCACTCAGTGCCTGCTTTTTCTTACACTTTTCAGTTCTGTGATCTCTCCCCTCTCTCAGGAGTTCAGTTTAACCCCTGTTTCTGCTTTGTTTTGTTTTTTCCCCCCTCCCTCTGTGAGGCTTTTCTGCTTCTGCTTTCTTCCCTGTTAGGGTATCCTCACCCAGATATCTAAATGGGGTCAATTTAGAAACATGTGTCACTCCAGAAAAGTCCATTTTACATTTGGCTGGTTCAGCCAACAGAAACTGAATGACTGAGTGCAGCTCTTTCCAACAGTTCTGCCATCGTCTCTCTCTTGCTTCCCCCAGGAGTCCTTTTGTATGCAGCATGACTTAGAACCTTCTGTTCCACACTGGGTCTCTGCAGATTTGGGTCCTTGTGCCTGGATATGTGTGGGATTCTAACGTGCTGCTATGGCTTTTTCTGCCTCAATGGCAGGAGGGACCTGGGTTTATGCCTGTGTGTGACTCCCATACTGTAGGTCCAAGTGAGGGGGTAGAGTATGGATGAGTGTGTCTGGGATAGAAATTTCCAACCTGTTATTTTTCTTTTTCTTCAATTCAGCATTTGTGGAGTCCTTCTCTTGTCTCTAACATCCTCCAGAGTTCTAAGCAAGTGATATTTGTCTTTAATTTGCTGATTCTCTGAGATTTTTTCAGGTGAGGTCTTATGTTACCCATGTTGATGATGTCACTCCACTGATTCATTCCTTTTTATAGTCTTTGTTTTATACATAAAATATTTTACCTCTTTCAGATTTTTAATGATGGTTTTGAGTATATTTCCTTTTAGATTCTACATTGTCTCCTCCTTGTGCACTTGTATTGTCTCTTTCAGGGTTAAGGCTTTATTCAAAAGTTTGGTGATGCTAAATCTGATTGGAGCTGTGCTTATAGGGGTAGGGCTTTTCAACCAAGAGGTTTTAATATAGTTATCAGGTGAATAAGTATTTTCAACAGGGACATTCTGTACTTTCTGATTAGTTAGGAGGGGAAGCCTCTAAATTTAATGCTCAGGGATTATATAACTAGTTGCCAATGATCAAGGAGCCAAACAAGAGGAATTTCCTATACTCAGTTTTATCATGACTTCTCATTCTTACTCTTAGTTGTATCCCTGAGCATTAAGCACATTTAGAACCTCTTTGGTTCAACCTGTAAACTCATGGTCTTCCACTAAGTAGGATAGGAGATCAGTGATCTAATTGTTTCTTTCTTTCTTTCTTTTTTATAAAATAATTTTATTGAGAAATATCCACACAGTCCAACTATATTATACAATCAGTGGCTCACAGTATCATCATATACTTGTGTATTATTCACCTGATCTTTTTTAGAACACCTACATCACTCCAGAAAAAGAAAAAAAATAAAACAATTCATGCATCCCATGCTCCTTACCCCTCCCTCTCATTGACCCACAGTATTTCATCTACCCAGTTTTTACCCTTTATCTCTATTATTTATTTATTTACTATCCTTTCTTAAAAAAAAAAAATTATCTCTCCATACCCTGGATAAAAGGAGCGTCAGACACAAGGTTTTCACAATCACACAGTCACATTGTAAAAGCTATATAGTTATATAGTCTTCTACAAGAATCATGGCTACTGGAACACAGTTCAACAGTTTCAGGTACTTTCCTCTAGCCACTCCAATACACCATAAACTAAAAAGGGTTATCTATATTATGTGTAAGAATAACCTCCAGGATAGCCTCAGCTCTGTTTGAAATCTCTCAGCCACTGAGACTTTGTCTCATCTCTCTCTTCCCCCTTTTGGTCAAGAAGGATTTCTCATTCCCATGGTGCTGTGTCCCAGCTCATCCCCAGGAATCAGGTCCCATGTTGCCAGGGAGATTTCCACCCCTGGGAGTCGTAGGGAGGGTACTTGCTGAAGTGGTTTAGAGAGAGAGGCCACGGCCACATCTGAGCAATAAGACGTTCTCTGGGGGTGATTCTTGGGCATGATTATCAATAAGCCTAGCTTCTTTGCAGGAATAAAACTCACAGGGGCAAGCCCCAAGATTGAGGGTTCAGACTATTGAATTTGTTGTCCCACTGCTTGCAAGAATATCAGGAACTCCCCAGATGGGGAAGTTGAATATTTCCTCCTTTGTTGCTAGTCACCCAAGGGGACTTTAAAAATACTTTTTTTATTTTCTGCCCAAATTACTCTGCGATATATCGAGGCATCATAATAACCTGTATAAACCAATAAGATCTCACTCCCTATTTAAGATTCCATGCAAATATGGTGTTCAAGTAACCTGACCATAGAAGTTAAGTCAGATAATGTGCTACCCAAAATATAAATTTGACACCAAATAAACATCTCTTCCTTTGGTCTCGCACAGAGATTGAAGTTTGAAAATATGGTCCATATCATTCTTTACCCAGTATTTACAATTTCCTTAGTCCTATCCAGATCAGCCTCATTTATATGTCTGCACAAAGTCTGATCGCTTTTTCAGCTTTTTTAAGTTGCTGAATGGGGTAATGCTGACTTTAATAGCTTCAATGCTCTAACTCTGAGTCTCAGGTATCACATAAATACCCAAAGTTTCTGGGAACAACCAGGGTTATATACAAATAGCTTAGTATGGGATCTAATTGTTTCTTGCTTCAGACTTCCAACCAGTTCTCCAGTTCTCAACCCCATAGTGCTCTTCTGACTTCAGAGGTTCATATACACTAATTCCTGGAACTATCTTGAGTTCTGTGACAAGATTAGGCTTGATTCTTAACTGGCCTTCCCCTCCCCATTTGGATTTCAGCCTACTTTGTTTTGTCTAATCATTTATTACATATCTTACAAAATTTTAACTCCTTTCCTGTTCTTTGAATTATATTGATGCTTAAATTCAATTCCATCATTTTATTGACATTTTAAGAGATTGTTTAATTAACTACGTCTAACCAAATTGTAGACTTTTATAGCCAAGCCCTGAATTTCAAACCATAACCCAATTAGCTGCTGGTGATTCTACCCCTTAAGATGTACATGAAATTTACATAAAATCCTCTGCTATGTAAAGCCTAATGCTCTATCTAAGATTTCTGTGACTGCCTAGGGGATTTCCCATTTTATCATCCCCTCTGGTTTCAACTCCCTAGCTCTCTTTAAATTTTTTATCTCTATTCTGCATGGAATGACTGTTTATATCCATCTGGTATTGATTCAAATGTGAAGTTCAGCCCCTTCCCTTTCTTTTCCACACATATGCCATAAAAAGCAAAAATACCACTCAGACTGAGGACTTTGACTCTGTAGCAGGCTTTATTGCAAATTTGAGGGGAGATGGAAGAAAGCTTACCTCACAGAAACATAAAGAGTACAGTAATTGAGTATTTTATTCATGATTCTTTGATTTCCAAATTTTTAAGAACTCTTCAAGTAGTTCACTGTTAATTGTTAAGTTATATTCTTTTGCTTCTCTCCCTAAATTCTTTATTTCCAACGTATAGAAAATTATGTCTCTTATTGTTTTAACTCCTGCTAATCCAAATGTTCAGTTATCCAGGAATACTGAGGTATCCAGGCTTACACCATTTCTTTTTCTTTCCTGGATTAACTAAACAGCTTCCAAAATGGTATGATTCCATCTTTTTGTGAATCTCTCACAATTCCACCTCTACCTCCTTGATCTAGTGTGACCTCTCAATACAGATTTAACCAGTATCTTCAGGGCCAGACTAATACTTCATAATAAAGGATGCAACTGTTGGTACTTCCCTCTGCACTTTAAGCACCTATGTTAACTTGGGCCTTCTACGTGGAAAGATTTCCCCCTTCTCTTTGCCGGGGTTAACTGAAACTCACGCCTGAAGTTTCAGTTTAAACATTGCTTTCTCGACGGAAATTGTTCCTGTCTCCTGGCCTTTAATTAGATACTCCTGCCACATGCTCCAATGAACAGGTCACTTTCCATATCATAGTATTTTTCTCAGTGTTGTGCGTTGAATATCTTTCTTCCCCTATAGGATATACTGTGAGGGCAGAAATCTCATTTGTCTTGCTCAAAATTGTATCCTCAACACCCCATAGGCAGGGGACTTTTTTTTTCTAAATGTACGAATGAATTCAAAGGAGACAGTATTTTGTAAGTGGCTAAAAAGGCATCCCAGCAAGGTTCTTTCCTTTTCTTCCTCATTAACTCTTTCTGCAACTATTTCTTCTGTCTGTTCAATGGCTCTAATTTTCTTTTTATATAGGGATAGCGGTCTCTTCCCTCTATCCCAAATCCTTCAGATGCACGCGATCCTACCTTCACACCAAATGAAAAGTTTAAAAAACAAACCGTGAATCCGTCCCCATTTCTTTTTCTTCAAAGAAAAAAGCAAGATGTTTAGGAAGCCAATTAACATTTCTACGATTGCCTCAAGACAGAGCCATCACTCAGCCGACTACACTTTTCAAATAGTCTCAGATACAACCAACACTCCTTCCCCGGAAACGGAAATAGGCAAGGAAAGGCCCAGAGTCCTGCGCCTGCGGATTCGTTTTCCCCAGGTTTCACGAACAGCGTCAACTGGAACACTCCAACTGGTCGACAGAGCCGTCGCTCTCGGCAGTCTCCGCTTTTTACTGGCTGCTCGGGGCACCGCCCCTTGGGCAGGGCGGGAGATTCGGTGTGCTGCAGGTTGGACTTCCCATTCCCCGCCCGCCTCCGGGGCCCTTCTGAGTTTCTCAGCTCGTCCTGCTGGGGCTGTCGCTTTTTCCATGCCGAGACGCCACAGTTTGGCAACATCCAACGAGTTGTTTTGCGGGGCTGCCGGGCAGTCTGTCTCCCTCTTCTCCTAACCCTTGGCTCCTGAGGTGAGTCCAGGTGCTCCCAGCCTCAGCGGCCGTTTTGGGCACCCGGGTCCGTGGCGTTCATCTTCGGGCTTATTTTCGGCAGCCGGGGTAGGGCCGTTGCACCTCTTGCTCCCCCCTCCCGAGGTTGCCGCCCGGCCCCTACCACTTCGAGGTCCCCAGCGGAGCGCAACTGGCTGCTGAGCTGCGGGAGGCCCACGCCCAAGTCTCCCTATGTACTTGTTGCGGTGAGAGGTCCCCTCTGAGAAAGCTGTTAGTTCTTCTGTCTTGCCTCTCCAACTGTCTTGCCTTACGTGCAAAGGACCCCCAATAACAAGGTACCTGTTGCCGGGTTTAAGCAGTCTCCTGCTTGTGAAAGGAGAATACATGAAAATCTGTAACCAAAGTAAGCAAGCGCCCTGTGAGAGGAGCGGGTACGATGAAGGATGAGGAGGAAGAGACCATATATCCCAGAACTATCACTTGTAGCAAGAATTTTTTTATGTCTTCCCAGCCTGGAAGCCCCAAATGAATGCTGCTAACCGAACGGTCACTTTTGGGCGATGCATGGTTGTAAAATGTTGATAAAACAGGATCTTTTGGCAGAGCTTTTATTTTTCAAATTAAAAAGATGTTGATGCATTGCTTTTCATTTTACAGTTGAAATCAAATTAGACTAAAATTTCTTAATGGAACCGTTATAACATCCCTGAGGTAAATTGCAACCTGAGGAAACTAGCATAGTCCTAAACCTTAAATTCAGTTATTGGACACGGTAAATGGACACAATTCAGTTATTTATTGAACGCATTTTCTGTTATTAGATATTGAACAAGATATAGAGAAGTACAACATATGTGATTAAATTGAATTTTAAAGCAAAAATACCAATAATAACAAACGTTTTATTAAGCACTTTCCTATTCCAGGCACATGATCTCATTTAATCATCACAACTCCGTTCAAGATCACACAGCTGTAAGGTGTGGAATTGAGATTAGAACCGGGTTTATCTGATGTTAAAATTGTTGCTTAACCACTAGTCTGCATCATCTTCTTTTTAAGTATATATACATGGACAGGCACTGGGAAACGAACCCGGGTCCCCCCGCGTGGCAGGTGAGAACCCTGTCTGCTGAGCCACCGTGGCCCTATACATATATTTTTTAATGTAGTAAATCTTTTGCTCCCAAAGGAGTATGTTTTGCTGCTACCATTCACTTGGTGCTACTATACTATCTTGTACTTGCGTATTCATTTTTTCCCCCTAACTCAGAAAACTCCCAAGACAGTAAAATGGTTACTTAATATTTGCATTTGTTGTTGTTGGGTAGTGTTTTTCAGGAACTATTGATGATGGTAGAAATTTCTTCAGTTTGGTGATTCTGTACTGTTTAATATAATGCCTTAACATTTAGATAAGAAAATGTACATATACATGCATTCAGGTACAAACAAGACGGGGTTAGGTTACCTCTGTCCAGGTAATTGTTATTAAAAGAAAACTGCCTAGGACCATTATTTAACTGCCTAGAATATTTGCTTTAAAATTTTCCTTCAAAACCTCACCTCACCCCCAACACACACACAAGGAAGGAACTACTAAGCTTTTCTTAAAGAGAATTATGTAACTGACCTTTACTCCATTTTCCTTTGAGTCCCAGGAAGCTCAGAGACAAAAATCCTTGTACGATTTTTATTTTCTTCTTTTCATTGTTTTTTCTCTGGCCCAGATTCCCTATCAGTATTATAGTTTATCATTTGTTTTATTGCATTTCTTCATTGTCACTGCCTCAAATCCTTTGTCGAACACTGCAGTGTTTAAATAAAAATACAGTAGATTATGAATCTGTATAGATTCATAGAACTAGGTATGTTTAACCTAATTCTCAGGGAATTTATGGGAAACCATAGAGGTCTTTGGTTATTTCCTGCCATGTGGGAAAATGATTGGACATATTATGATTAGTTTCCAGAAGTCAAAACAATTGTTTGGAATAGCAGACTTTTAGTTAATGGCCAGGAGAGGTGTGTGGTATAATAAAGTCAGGGGCTTTGCAATCAGTCAAACCTCGGCCCTAACACACTTCCTAACCATGTAAATTTCGATAAGTAATTTAATATCTAATTCAGTTTACTCATCCATAATTGTGGAAATCATGTATATAATATATATAAAATCCCCCCTCAAAAAAATCTGTATTTTATGAGTTGGTAAATGTGAAAATGCCTAAGTGCCTGATATAGTACCTGACAAACAGCCCTTCAAAGAATTTGTTAGTTTATTTATACAAATAACATGTAGCTGCATTAAACTTTTTCTCTGATATATCAGGATTTCCTGTAATAGGAAGCTATATTATGACTAGAAAAATGGCCCTGAAGCATGTGCTTTTACTGGCAGTGGCCATATAAATTATAAGTACTATCTTTATATAAGAGTATAAACTTTGTAGAATTCTTGTGAGAATTAAATGAGAATACACATAGGGTACTCAAAACTGTCTAGTACATAGTTAAGTACTTAAATTTTGGCCTTTTCCCACCAGTCTAATATACTGATCTTCTTAGTCTATAAAGTTTCATGGCTAAAATGGTAATGACAGTTATGCTCTTTACTATGCCATCATAATTTACTAATTTACCTCTGCTTTTAAAAGGTTTAAATTTACCTTTCCATTCTTTTTTTTTAAAGACTCATGGATTTCTTGGTTTTTCCCTTGTGCTTTTGTTTCGTTAGCTGACCCTGACTGAGTTCTTCTTTGATTTGCAGAAGACAGTACCTGTATTTTCCAGCTGCAGAATGTGTAATAACTTTGCAGGTAAATGAAAACTGAAACAAGTCATTTCAGCGTGATAGTTGTGAAAAGAAAACTTGGCAAGCTTTAATTAGTTATCTGCATGCATGCAGCTGTCTCATGAGGGATGCAGTTCATCTAGTCAGGAGAAAAGACAAAAAGAGGGTTTATAAGAGGTAGAGGAAAAAAATCACAGGGGACACTTTTGGGGTTTATATTTAAATCAGTTTATAACTGATTGACTCCTAGTTTGAATCATATTAATTAGTTTCAGGTCATTAATTTTGTAAATTCTGAAACTAAATTTGGTCAGTCCTCAGAATTGATCAAGCTTTTGCTTGCTAACTAAACTCTGTAGTTTCTTTAGTGAAGAACTGACTGTGAAATATTGGAAAGATTCCTGTTTACTATTTAGTTACTGTTCTAGTTTGCTAGCTGCTGGAATGCTATATACCAGGAATGGAAAGGCTTTTAAAAAGGGGAATTTAATAAGTTGTTAGTTTACAGTTCTAAGGCCAAGAAAAATGTCCCAATTAAAACAAGTCTATAGAAACGTCCCATTTAAGGCATCAAGGGAAAGATACCTTGATTCAAGAAGACCGATGAAGTTCAGGGTTTCTCTCTCATCTGGAAAGGCACGTGGAGAACACAGCTTCATCTGCTAGCTTTCTCTCCTGGCTTCCTGTTTCATGAAGCTCCCCGGAAAGCATTTTCCTTCTTCATCCCCAAAGGTTACTGGCTCCTGGACTCTCTGCTTCTTGTGGCTGTGTTGTTCTGTGGCATTCTGTCGTCTTTCTCTGCTCTCTCTGAATCTCCTCCTTTCTCCAAAATGTTTCCTATTTTATAGGATTCCATAAAGTAATCAAGACCCACCTGAAATGGGTAGAGCCACATCTCTACCTAATCCAGTTTAACAGCCACTCTTGTTTAAGTCACACCTTCAGGGAGATGATCTAATTAAAGTTTCAAACATACAGTACTGAATAGGGATTAGAAGAAACAGCTGCCTTTACAAAATGGGATTAGGATTAAAACATGGCTTTTCTATGGTACATACATCCTTTCAAACTGGCACAGTTATGAAGATATTTAGCTGGCCACATTGGTAATTGTAAATTTGTTTGGTACGTGTGCAGAGAAAGGGAGATGCTTGAGGTATAGTTGATCCAGACTTAGTGTACCAGTGAAGTATCACAGGCTAACACCCAATGGATTATATCTCTTAGTGAGCAGACAATAAAATAAAATAATAGTGAACACATAATAAAATCCACCAAATCAATAGTCTTTGTTTGGCCTCCCTTTTCTAAGCTCCTCTTAATTCTTTCTGCTAATGTGATTGTTCTGTATATGCATTACATCTTTCTTTATAATCAGAATTGTTTTTCTGAGATTATATTTTAATTATCTTGATTGAATTTGGCTCTGCCCAAATCTCAGGTATCTCTTCTCCCTTCTTTTTTCAGATTAGAAATTGAGTCACGTATAATCAAAAACATAATACAGTAATGCATACTATATCTATCTTTCTTGCTTAAAAAAGAGTTTTTGAAGTGTTGTACAAATACATGTATTCTTCATGTTAATGGTAATTCATTTGACAGGTTGGTATGAATTCTTTATCACTTTTGAGTGATTTTTTGCTTTTGTTTAGATTGGCAGTGATGAGTAAACTGGAATTAAAAGAAGGCAAGATGCTGGAGGTTCAATTCGTGGGAGATGATGATGTTCTTAATCACATTCTTGATAGAGAAGGAGGTACTGAGTAATTATATGATCTAAGAAATGTTTATATAATGTTTATGAATTATGCACTTTTTAAAATGTTAGCATTCTTTCTATTTTGAAAATGTAGCATAATGTATTTAATCTAATAAGATTGTGAATAAAAACTGCTGTAATTTTTAGTTTGCTTCCTTAAACTTTTAATTGAAAAATTAAATGTAACAAAGCCTCATGTAATATGAAATGCTCAGCAGTAGTGGTAAATGATAATAACCCATGTGATTAAAATGTGTGGTTATTTTTACTTTATGTATACTTTAAAAGCATTTTTTTTAAACTTAATTGCATAAACTGTGTAAGCATAGTCAGTACTTCTAATGAGACAGAAAACACTGATAGAATTTTTTCCAGCTTTTAAGTAATGACAGTATAAGTAGTATAATTTTCTACTTATTTAATTGTAATGTTTAAAAGAATTTGTACCTGTCATGTTCTAATTCTTTGGGTGTAATTATAGGAGCTAAATTCAGAAAGGAGCGAGCTCAGCTTTTGATCAACGCAAAAAAAATAATGAAGAAGCCAGAATATGACTTGGAAGATGATGACCAAGAAATCTTAAAAGATCAGAACTATGTGAAAGTCTTGGGAAGAGATGTTCAAGGTATTTGGGGGTGGGGGTATATGTTCATATTTCTGCTAGTAGCAAATACTGTTTTGCAGGAAACACAAGAATAATCTGGGTAGAAAGGCATTGATGTGCTGTGTTACTACGTTTTTAATCAGAAAAGCATTTTTTTTCAGGTTTTTCCTCTGCAGTTTTTAACAAACAACCAGCCCTATCTTTAATTATTTTTAGAAAGAAGAACTCTACAGGGCAAGTACTCTAAAAGTTATTTTGTAAGGTATTTGTATTTTAACTAATTTAAAAATAACTCCATAAAGCAAGCCACTTCTTTGTTACCTTGATGTTCTTTACAGAAATAGTTGGAAGGAATGTTCCAGAAGTAGTGTTGTGTCTTGTTTCAAACCTATGCATGCTGGTGGTGTTTTTGTTTTTTTATGCCTAAACTAGATTACGCCCAGATTATACTTGATTTACAATTATTTGTTGGTTTGCAATTATATTTTAGTCATGGCTATATATATTTAGTAATGGTTCTTAAGAGTACAGGGAGCACAGATCCACTCACCTTGGCTTAAAAAAATATAGGTCAAGAAAAGAAATCAGTATTGCTGGGCATATGTTGGGTGTTAGAATTGAGATGATACTAAAAACTGAGAGACTTTACTGTCATGGGTCTCCTGATCTCCCTCATGTTCTCTTGCGTCTGCTCTGTTTTCTCTATGCTACCTAACTCTCATGTATGTTTTTTACTCTCTCATACTTGTTTTATAAATGGCTGTCATGGCCCCTCCTGACCTGTCCCCTCTCCTTAAGTCACAGTGCTTCTTGTTTGGTTATCAGTGTTAAATCACTTGGTTTATCAGTTCCTTAGTTCCAGATTCTCAAGAGTAGATTTAGTTCAGCTCATCTTTTTTTTTTTTTAATTATTTAATTTATTTTGTATTATCAAACCAAAACAACATACAAACATGAACATTCTTAACATACAAGCATTCCATGTATGGTGTGCAATCAGTGGCATCACATAGTGTATTCAGCTCATCTTTTTAATGAAGATGAAATATAGAAGTGACCTATTATTGGAAAGCCCATAGATGAATCACATTGGGTTATCTGTGCCTACTCCTTAGTTCACTGACTTTGATGAGGGCAGGGTTATATGATACAGAAAGGTAACTGCTGCCCCTAAATAGGCTTGAGATAGGGTAGATTCTCTTAAAAATGTCCACAACTAGGCAGTTAACATTTTTAGAAAATATTCTGAATAGAATTTGAGTTCTGGATTACTTGTTCTGCTATACGTAAGAAGAGATTGAAAACAATATTCTTAAAGAGAAACTTTTTTTTCTTAAAAATTGTTTTTTATAAAAGTAATACATATGTGTTGTAGAAACTCTGAGATAGTATTGTTTTGCCGTAGTATTATTGGGCAAACTTTTTCACATAAAAATACCAACAACAAATGATGATTTTGAGAGTCACACTGAAATAAAAGGAGGAGGATGCTCCAGATTAAGGACAAATGCTCCAGGGGTGCTTAATCCTGTGTCCTCTAAACACTCTGATTGGCATCCTCAAAAGCCCAAGGAGGGGAAAGTGGGTGGTTCAGTGTCTCAGCACACTTGTAAAACCCATAACTTTTGTTTCTGCCCATTGTTTGGGAAGCTATGTTTTAGAGTAGTGTTTCTCAACCTTTTCTCATTATTGTCCTCTAAGGAGCCTTTTTAGACATTTTTCTCTTAATTGCCCCCTTCCATGAAATTTTTTTTCTTTTTTTCTTTTTTAACTTTTTGTATTGTACAGTATAACATATATACAAAGCAAAGAAATAAAAAAGCAATAGTTTTCAAAGCACTCTTCAACAAGTGGTTATAGGACAGATCCCAGAGTTTATCATGGGCTACAATACAATCCTCTCATATTTTTCCTTCTAGTTGCTCCAGAATATAGAAGGCTAGAGGGCTTAAATGTTTTTTTAATTGTCACAATCGACTTTTTTCCTTCTTTTTTTGTGAAGCATACATACATAAAAAAGCTATACATTTCAAAGCACAGCACCACAATTAGTTGTAGAACATATTTCAGACTTTGACATGGGTTACACTTTCTCAATTTTAGGTTTTTACTTTTAGATGCTCTAAAATACTGAAGACTAAAAGAGATATCAGTGTAATGATTCAGCATTCATATTCATTTGTTAAGTCCTGTCTTCTATGTATAATTCCATCATCACCTTTGATCTTTGTATACCTCTCTTTGGAGTTGTTTTGGGCTATGGCAATTCTAAATTTTTTTTTATTGTAAGAGTGTGCCACTAATACGGGTTAGGAAGGTAGAACTATCTGATATTCTGAGAGGCTGGGCTAGGTGTCAGGACTTATCTGGACCAGGGACCCATTTGGAGATTGTAGGTTTCTGGAACGTTACTGTAGTGCCTGGAACCCTTGTGGAATCTTACATATTGCCCTAGGTGTTCTTTAGGATTGGCTGGAATGGTCCTGATTGGGAGTTGGCAGATAATGATAAGCAGCAAGATCTACCTGAAGCTTGTATAAGAGTGACCTCCATTGTAGCCTCTCAACTCTATTTGAACTCTCTCTGCCACTGATACCTTATTAATTATGCTTCTTTTCCCCCTTTTGGTCAGGATGTAATTGTTGATCCCACAGAACCAGGTCTGGATTCATCTCTGGGAGTCATCTCTCACGTCTCCAGTGAGACTCACCCCTGGAGGTCATGTCGCATGTAGGGGGAGGTCCATGAAATTTTTAATATCACAAATATACTGTATATCTGTTTATGTACTATGACCAGTTGGAGGCCCATAGACTATTTTAATATCTAAGTTTTTTTCACCCACCTTTTGCCAAAGAGCCATTGTTTGCCCCATTGGAAACAATATCATCTCTATGGGAATGTATGCTTTAGAGAACATGAAACTTAAATGTTTTGATATATATCCTCTGTTTGCACATACATAAGCTTATATAATTGTGTTTATTTGTTAAATAGGATATTGTGTTATGCTTTTGTACTTAATAATGTATTGTATATGGGCAGTGCGATGATGGCTCAGTGGCAAAAATTCTCACCTGCCAAGCCAGAGACCCGGGTTCGATTCCTGGAGCCTGCCCTTGTAAAAAATAATAATAATGATAATAGCAAAAATAATAATAATGTATACATATTATGTTGTTAAATATTCTTTTACAGTACTTTTATTTGCTATAGAGATTTTTCCATAATATGGAAATACCATAATTTGACCTATCCCCTATTGTTGGACATATAAGTTATTTCTAATCTTTTGCTATATCTTATACTAAATCTTTATGTACAACCATTATAAGTTCCTTCAGAAACTTGAAAGAGGGAGAGTTGCTTTCCACATGATATAAACATTGTTAAGAATTTTGACATATATGATGCATATCCCTTCCTAAAGTTTATGCTGGTCACACCCTTTTTATATCATAGTATATCTTCCTGAAGAGTCAGTTTTGCCTCTAGTTTTTTGAGGGGGTGGGGGTACAGGTAGAGGTGTTATTTAAATTTTATTTTATTTTGTAAGAAGTGCTCATTGTATTAAAAAAGATCTTTTAAACAATATATCCCATTCAAGTATAGAGAGTAGAAAAACAATGAAAGGAGCCCTCAATCTACTTTCCAAAGGTAACCACTGTTTAAAGTAAAAATAACTAGTAACTGTATCTGTGGTGTGTACTGGGGAAACACCAAAGCTGAAAGAGAATTTTTTTTTTTAATTTTTTTTAAGCATAGCAGCAAACACAAACATTCTTACCATATGATTATTCCATTCTACATATATAATCAATAATTCACAGTATCATCACATAGTTGTATATTCATCATCATGATCATTTCTTAGAACATTTGTATCAATTCAGGAAAAGAAGTAAAAAGGAAACAAAAAAATTCATACATACCATACCCCTTACCCCTCCCTTTCATTGATCACTACCATTTCAATCTACTAAATTTATTTTGACATTTGTTCCCCCTATTATTTATTTTTAATCTGTATGTTTTACATGTCTGTTGAGAAGGTAGATAAAAGGAGCATCAGACACAAGGTTTTCACAATCACACAGTCACATTGCGAAAGCTATGTATTATGGAATCATTGAAGGAGGATTTTGATGTGTGTTCTCACAGCTTACTTCAGTGTGAAGAATGATAGACTGTTGTTTAGGCAAGTATTTTTGTCAGACTCCTGTATCACAAGGGGTCTGTTACCCTGAGCAAACTTAACTTTTGATATTTGCTGAACAAAACTACATAGTCTCAGACTCTTGCCAAAATCTACGTAAAGCTAGTTTGAAACAGGGTTTAGGTACAGTTGCCTGTTGATGATATAGTCTATTTATCCAAATTTTTAAAATCTATCCCTGAAAGAAATCTTGGTCCTGTGTTGGTTCCAAGATTTTACAGAATTACAATTTATTGTGATGTCATATGTTTTTATTTCAGGAAACCTATGATAATAGAGTTCTGTGAAACTCGGATATAAAGATATTTTTGAGTTATTGATATATTACTGTTCTGAGGTCTGCCCAATAGTGAGTGGGGAAATGCAGAATAAGACATCTCTCCCCATGAGATTCATTTTATACCCATTAGATCAACAAAGATTAAGAAACTATAGTGCAACTGCAAGGATTAATGGGAACTCTTAAACAATAAGAAAAGTGAACATTGATTTTGGAAAAGCTTGTCACTATTTTCTAACTTTGAACTTTCACAGACCCTATGTCTCAGTAAGTCCACTACGTAAATACCCTAGATAAAAATCTTGCACATGGGGCGGGCCACGGTGGCTCAGCAGGCAAGGACACTTGCCTGCCGTGCCAGAGGACCCGGATTTGATTCCCAGTGCCTACCCATGTAAAAAAAAAGAAGAAGAAAAATCTTGCACGTGTGCATTGAACCTGAAACAATTTAAGATATTCATTTAATACTACTTGTAATAGCAAGAATTGCAAACTAAAATGTCTGTTAATAGGAGAATGGGTTAATTATGATATATTTCTGCAGTGGGACATTACAGAGCAGTGAAAGTAGATGAACTACAACTATATGAAAGAATGTGGGTAAAATTTAGACATAATAGTGAGAAAAGCGAATCAAAGGTTACTACATATACAATGGTATTATTTTTTCACACACATCAAAAAGAAGCAGAAGTAGACAACACTTTTCAGTGTTACAAACATTTATGGTGAAACTTTTTAAAAGCAAGAAATAAATTCAAGAAAGCAGTTACTTTTAGGGAAAGACAGGGGAGAGGGAACAGGAAGGTGGACCCAAGTAGGCAAGTAGTATTGTTAATGATGTGGTTCTTAGTTGGATGTGGGTACATAGTTTGTTGTTTGCTTTATGACATATGTGTGATGCATGTATTCTTCTGTATATATCAAACATATGATTTTAAGAACTTTTTAACCCCATTGGCATAGACATGCTTAAGAACAATTGCAGTGGACTCTAGCATAAATAATTAGCTGGTGGGAGCTACTATACAGATATACTAAAGGAACATTTCTCCTTTAGTTCTGAAAACATTTTATTCTCTAGGTTTCTTTATATTTTTAAGAAATATTGCAGGGCACAGAGACCTTTTGTTAATGTAAGTTATATCTGTTGATTTTTATTAGAAATTACAGTTGAAAAATTTTTAGAATATTTAATAATTTATTTAAAAATAGTAATAATAAATCCAGTATGTTACATAAGTTGCATTTTTTTTCCAATAAAAAGCAGCTGTTTCCAAAATTTAAAAATGTAGTGAAGAGGGCATTGCTGTACATTTTTGTAAATCTGTTTAATGTCTGGCTTAATAGCAGACAGCTGGATTTTCATATCTGTTTAACAAAACATTCTGTTTGCTAACATGGTAATGACATCATCTCATGTCACATAGTCTCTGGAATGTCTTACTGTACACACTTTAGAGACAAAGTGAAAATCATATTAAGATGTTATTTGACCTTATGAAATTAAATTTGACCTTGGAAACACTGAAAGATCCCCAGACCACACTTTGAGAACTATTATTCTATAAAGTAGGCTACTAGCTATGAATGTTCAATATATTATAGGTAACAGTTGCTATTTAAGGAGATAATTGGAAAATGTCAATTAAGTCAAGGTATATTAAGAGAGCTTCTGTCGTATAACAGCTATCTAAATCATATCCTCAATTAATAGTTATATTTTGAATGTTTGCTTCAAGAAAGGAATTAACTAATAAAATCCCTTTTGTCTTCTTTCCCCAGGGGCAACTGCTATCATGAATTGAATTCATACCTCTAGTCTAGGTTGTTGTTTTTGTTTTTTTGAATTTTTGCATACTTTTGTCTGAGTTTAAAAATATATAAACAATGTAATTATGTATCATTCTGTAACTTTTTTCACTTTACCTTATATGTTTAGATCCATATATTGATATATAGAGAGACCTTATTTATTTGTATTTAACTTATACAGTATTTATGTGTGTACCGCATTTTATTTCCCAGTTTCCTGATCGATGGACATTTATGTTTGTTTTCAGTTTTTCGCTATTGTAAATGATTCAACA
The DNA here is from genome assembly GCF_023851605.1 of Tamandua tetradactyla. Lineage (NCBI taxonomy): Eukaryota > Metazoa > Chordata > Mammalia > Pilosa > Myrmecophagidae > Tamandua > Tamandua tetradactyla. Next base: position 175,421,837 of record NC_135329.1, on the reverse strand, counting down.
ATAAACATCGTCTGTACAAATTTTCCTGCACATATGCACTGGATTCTTCAAAATCCACAGACAGTGTAGGAGACTCCCATTTTTCCAAATCCCCATCAACCATGATATGAGTACTTTTTGTTTTGTTTTGCATTTCATTTTAATGTATGGATTTTTGTATTTAAGAAATCCATCTCTACTCCTAGGTCATAAATTTATTCTCCAATTTTTTTTTCTAGGGAGGCTTAATAGCTTTTTTCTTTCTTAATTTTACGTGAAGTGAAAGGTAGAGAATGAATTTTATCTTCCCCAAAGCCAGTTTTCCCAACAACTTTGAGTAGTCTTTTACTCCACTAATTTGTATGTTGGGACCAATTTTTAAAAAACATACGTGACCACCTCTGGTTAAGTTTGAGACCATGAAATAAGGTTAAGTCTGTGTCAACTGAACTGAAAATTTGGCTTCATCTTGGTGCAGTGAAGCTGACCTAAGCAGCTACCAACATAACTCTAATACAGTCCCTCTAAGTTCTTGGCGTCGTTCTCTGCTATTATGTCTTGTTTTCTTCATTATATTATGTATTTAAAAATATTTGATGTGTAACTATGTATTATTAAAACAGACCTTTATGCAGGGCATTAAGGGTTACAAATCTTAAGTTTTTATTTTTAGTTATACTTTTTTTTCTGTTAAATTGCCCAGTTCTCCTAAATGCTTATTTTGTTCTCTTTCAGAATCCTTGGAAAATGGCTCTGCTGCAGATGGTAGCAATAAAGTTTATTCTTTTCAGAACAGAAAACACTCTGAAAAGATGACTAAACTAGGTATGTTCCTTTCTGATTTGTATAATCAGTATCACTTTTTCTAAGAAGATGTATGTAACTAACCACATTCCCTACAATGCATTCCATTGCATTACTTAAAAGAATGATGAGAGCTTGTTATTTCAAATTACATTATCAAACATACTTTCATTAGGTTTTTTTTTCATTCTTTTCTTAGTTATCTTATAAGACAGTGAAGAGTTCGACCAGATTGGAGAAAGAAATGCATATAGGGAAATCATTTAAAATAGATTGGTTAGATAGGACTGGATAATAGCCTGATGAGAAGCTATTAGTAGGCAAAGAGGAATTTTTATTTCAAATTCTCCAATATGTTGCAGACCGTTCTTGTGTAAAATACAATGCAAATTAATTAATTACTAAAAAAATGAAGCCATGCAATATATAAACCCTAATTTCTTTATTATTAAAGCAATAGCCATGTAACTTTATTTCAGTAACATCAGAGCAAAATAACATAAGCAATAAAAGAATTAACCAAGTTGTTCACATTTTATTGAAGGTGGGCATATAGACAATGTAGAGAAGGGGTCAGCAAATCTTTTCTGTAACATGCTAGATGGTCTCTGTTGTGACTACTCAGCTCTGCTATTGGAACATGAAGGCAGCCACAGACAATGTGTAAATAAATGGTGTGGCTCTGTTCCAATAAAACTTTACTTTAAAGTGGCTGTGAGCAACAAAAGAAAAAATAGATGAATGGGACTTCATCAAAATTTAAAACTTTTGTACATCAAAGGACTTTATCATGAATGGTAGAAATATTTGGAGACCATATACCTGATAAGGGTTTAATCCAGGATATATAAAGAGATAGTACAACCCAATGATAAAAAGACAAAAAAAAAACAGGCAAAAGATTTGAATACACACTTCTCCATATATAAAATGGCCAAAAAACACTTGAAGAAATGCTCAACCTCATTAGGGAAATGCAAGTTAAAACACAATGAGGTACCATTTCACAACCACCAGAATGACTGCTAATTAAAAAAAAGAAAAGAAGTGTTGGGCAGGAGTACAGAAATAGAAATACTTGTTCATTGTTGGTAAAAATGTAAAATGGTTCAGCTGCTATGAAAGACAGCTTGGCAATTCCTCAGGAAGTTAAGTATAAAATTATCGTATGACCTGGGGATCCCACTTCTAGGTATTTGCCAAAAAAAATTGAAATCAGGAATTCAAACATATTTTTACACTGTTGTTCATAGTGGCATTATTAACAGTTGCCAAAAGATAGAAGAAACCCATGTGTTCATCAACAGAAAACTGAATAAACAAAATGTGGTATATACCTAGAATGGATATAAAAAGAATGAGGTTCTGATAGATGGATGTATCTACAACATGGATGGAGCTTGAAGACATCTTGTTGAATGAAATAAGCTAGTCACAAAAGGACAAATACTATATGACCTCACTGATATGCAATAGAATTTGCAAATTCATAGAAACTAGAATACAAGTTACCAGGGACCAGGATGAGGGTGGGGAATGGAAACTTTATGCTTAATTGGTACAGTTTCTGTTTGGGGTTATAGGGAAGTTTTGCTAATGGTACGTGGTGATTGTGGCACTACACTATAATGTAATTAATACCACTGAATTGTATATTCGAAGGTGGTTAAACTTCTAAAACTAAATTTTTGCTTGTATTTATTTTACTAGAATAAAAGTTTTTGAAAAAAACCATAAAACTACAACACAAACAATGAACCCTAATGTAGACCATAATTAATAATATAGTTATAATATTGCTTCATCAAATGTAACAAAAGTACCACACTAATGGACGATCTAAATAACAGGGAAAACTGTGTGTGCGAGAGATGGTATATGGGCACTCTATACATTGTTCATGATTTTTCTGTAAACTTACAACTTCTCTAATAAAATAAAAATAGATAAATAGATGGCAACCTGGGATTTGTCCCACAGATCATAGTTTGCCAACGTTTGGCATTAAGAATCACTATTAGTAACTTTGTCATACACAATTGCAACTGAACAAAAAAATTATGTATTAAATAGTGATTCACTGTATTAAGTGCTTATACACACATTTGAGGAAACACTTTGTATATCTGTGTTTAAAGTTTTAAATTTCACAAATGAACTTTTTCTTAGGTGCCTAAACATCTTCTGTATTTTAATAACACAGAAGAAACAGCAGTCTTATGGAGGTATACTGACAAGAATAGACATTTTTAGCAATGTCAGCACATTCATTTTTAACTTTCAGTCAAATGAAGCAAATGATATTTTTTCAAAATTCATTTTTAATCCTTCATCAGAAACCAGTTCACCCATATATCCTTTAAAATTATAGTTAAATTGAAATATTTTTGGTGACTGGAAAGGATTCCATATGAATATACATTTGGATTGCAGTTGACACATGAACCTTGAAATACCCCATATTGTAATGTACTTAGCTAATATGCAACTTCAGCCGCATGTTACTCTCCCATGATTTTGACAGCCATCAAACTGGTCTTGGGTTTAGTGAGATATCTTCATTAATTTGGATGTCACAGCAATATTGAATAACTATAAAAATTTTTAAATGTTTATTAATTTCTAAACTCATCTCATTTTGATCAGTAACAGTTTATGGGCTGTTACCAGTCTGTGGACAATAATTTGAATAACACTGATTTATAACGTGTTGGAATAAGGAAATTAGGAGTTACCTCATAACAGTATTTCATTTTGACTCTAAACAAGAGATTTAGATATGGAATAAAAAGCATTAATTTTAATTGTAAAAAAGACTGAAGAAATGACAGCACAAAGGAATATATTATAGACAAATCAACTGAAAAAAATTCCCACTTTTAACAGGTGTGGGGAAATCAAAAAGGAAGGTTTCACTGAAAGAAAATTTTTATTTTGGACATAGCGACATAGTGGTGACATATCTGTGTAGAGTAGGAATTTCCTTATGGCGTTCCTCTTGAGTGACAACTCATTGATTGCAGATGGCTACTAGAAGCATTACATTGAGAAGGATTCTTAAAGACCAGGGTTAGTAGGAAACAGTGCAGTGATTGGTTGGCCATAGGGATGGGAGGGCCAGTCTCTATTGAAGACAGAACTAGGACAGGAGATACAGATATTCCTCAACTTAGAAGGAAAAGGTAGGCAACAAAGGATGAATTCACAAAGGAGATGTTTGAGTAAGGGTCAAGCAGTGATATCCATTTGCCAATATTTATAAAAAGCAGTTCTGTTTTAAATCATTTCTGAGCAGTAATTTAAAGTCTACATCATGGGGTTGTTACTCTTTGATAATGATTCATTCTGCAGACATTTATTGACCACCTACCGTGGAAGTGAGGATACCCAAATGATTAAGACAGTTCCTCACAAATTGTTGAAGATTTTGTCATACTATAAAGAGATAAAAAAAGAAACTTAAGTGTAACAGATGTGTTATAGACAGTATACCAAGTGCTGTACTTTGTACGTTATATATTCTCATTAACCTTTGCAAACAACCCTGTGAGAGACTGCAGAGATGAAGCTTAAGAGAGGTTAATTAATTTGTCCATAATCACAGATAGATGGTAAAGCCAGATTTAGATCCTAAGACTATTTGAATCTAAAGCCTGTGCCCTTAACCACTACTACCCTACCTCCATAGAGTTATGTACAAGCTACAGTCATTGTTCAAAGTAGAAAGGGATCCTCTTGGGGTAAATCAAGGAATTCTTGAAAGATGGTGATATCAATTCTGGATGTATAGGAGTTCATCAGGATGACAGAGGGGTGAGTTATTCAAATAGGGAAAAAGGCATGATCCATTCAGGTAACTACAAGTCATGGATGACTTGTATGACTGGATCACAAATGCAAAATGAACTGTAGTAAAGATAAGACTAGACAAGTATTACGGGCTGGATAATGAGGACTTACATATCAGGCAAAGAAATTTAAATTCCATCCATGGATGAGGTGAGAAATCATTGGATGATTTCAGGGATGTTACCTGATCAGATATGTGTCTTGGAAAGTTCATGCTAACATTGTGAACTGACTACTGTTAGAGTCCAGACAGATATGTGAAAGCCAGAACAAAAGTAGTAGCTGTTGGGGGTGGGATGAGGTGATGGATTAGAGATGTAGTCAGAAATGGGAAAAGAGGGTGAGGCAACTGGATTCAATGATGATCCTGGTATTTCTGAACTTGTGTTGGTGGATAGAATTTAAGTACTATGAAGTAGAATAGGGAATTCTTAGACACATTGAGTTTGGGTCACCCAAGAGGTATTTTGGTCTTTGCCTATCTGTGCATTTGCAGATAACTGTTTTCCTTTCCCTGTTTAGTACTTTCTCTTTCTTCCCTTCTCCTTATTTCCTTTATATATACGTTAATAGTTATATGAAAGCAGATAGGGTATTTTTTTTAATTTTAAACCAAAATTGATCTCTGTGTTAAATTTTACTTATATGGCTTTTGGTTGATTTGAACTGGTATTTTTTTTTTAGTGTAAACCTTAGACATTTCTGTGAGTAGAATGTTGGAGAGGATAAAGACTGTGAAGAAGAGATGGAATAACTATAAACAGTAGTGGATTGGGATAATGTCATGGAACACAAAGGGAGAAATAGTTTCAAGGAATGATTTAGAAACCCTAGTAAATAACATAGAAGATCAAAGAGATGAAGGAAAAAGAAGCCAGTGCACTTGTGGAGACTGTCTTGGGAATCTTGGACCTATTTTAAGATTGAAAGATAAAAATGAGAGCCGAGTTAAAAGTGGTTTTGTAGGCAGTAAGTAGCATTACACCATGTGCTTTAAACATACATAAATTCAGCTATACCTTCTTGAAAAAAGGGCAGGGTGTGGAGTAAGTTAAACATGCTCACTGTTTAAGTGAGCATAACACTTAACCTTTATACTCTCAATGAGTGATCTCCCTGTGAGCAGGTTAGCTTGAGAGATTTAAGTCTATGCCCTCAGGCCAAGATGGCGGTATAGTGAGTTGTGGAATTTAGTTAGTCCCCCAGAGCAGCTAGTAAATAGCCTGGAATTGAATTAATTAACAAATTCTGACTTCTGAAAACAGGCCCCGAGCACAGATAAACCTGGAGTAAACACTAAGGAACCAAGAATTTTCACCCCTGCAGAGAAGGGGCAGGGCTGACAGGGGAGGGGTGGAGGCTTTTTTAGTTGGACAGCACAAAATACTGGACCCCAAGAAAAAGGCAGCACATAGAGCCATGTACCAACTCTAGCTCTTATTTGGCAAACCTTGAGAGCAGGTATAGGGCTCTGAAAAAGCTTTTTCTTTTCTTTTCTTGACAGCTCATTAGATACAACTGCAAATACTCTCAGGATCCAAACTGCCCCAGGCAAGGGTATGATTAAGGCATGTCAGAGAGGCAAAGTAAATAGGTGGACTATTCCCTAAAGGCTGTATCTTCCGCAAGGAAAGGGAGGTGGGGAATTCAGGGAATATGGGCTCCAGGGGATAGAAAACAGAAGCAATCAAAGCCTGCCTACTACCTCAGCCTGGTAGGGAAAGGGTGCTGAAATTAAAGGCACTGCACAACTTTACACTGGTAGGAAGCTGCAAGTAGACAAGTACCACATGCTGGCCAGAATAGGAAAAATAGAGTTTAGAGGCTTCATTGGAAAGTCAACCTGCTGGGTCTCACTTACAGGGAAACTTGGTACTAACTGCTCTCTTTTCCTGATACATGGGCCGGTCTGGGGCCAGTCTGCTCTGGGAAAGTCTAACTGGGACTAATCATGTCTGAGGAGACCTTCCTCAAAAAAGAAAAAGGCTTCATAATGGCAGGACAAGCATCAGAAAAACAAGAACTGAAAAAATATGATCAGTTAACCAGTGCTAGAAGTCTAGAATAAGTTGAACTGAATGCCAAAGAACAGATAGAGAACAAAGCCGCCCAACAAGAAAACCCTACGTAAAAGAGTGAAAACAATCTCCAGAATAAGCTAATTAAGGGAATCAAATGCCTAGGTGCCAGGAAAAATAATGAGTCACACTAGGAAAAACAGATATCCCTCAGTCAGAGGAACAAACCAACAGTCAAATGAGGTACAGGAGTTGAAACAACTAATTCAGTATGTCTGAACAGACATGGAAAATCTCATCAAAATTCAAATCCCAGTGAGTTGAGGGCGGATATAAAGAAGACATTGGATGAACATAAAGAATTTTCAAGTTTGAAAAGATAAATCTCAGAAAGGCACAATAGAAAAGATGAAAAAATTAATGGAGACCTACAACAATAGATTTGAAGAGGCAGAAGAGAGGATTATTGAACTAGGGAGCAGGATATCTGAAATCTGACACCCAAGAGAAAATATAGGGAAAAGAATAAAAAAATATGAGCAGGGTCTCAGGGAATCGAATGACAATGTGGAGCGCATGAATATACGTATTCTGGGTGTCCAAGAAGGGGAAAGTAACAGAAAGACTAATGGAGGAAATTATCATTGAAAAAATCCTATCTCATGAAGGACATAAAATTATGGATCCAGGAAGTGCAGCATGCCCCAAACAGAATAGATCCAAATAGACCTGCTCCAAGACACTTAATAACCAGATTGTCAGATGTCAAAGAGAACGAGAAAATGTTGAAAGCAGCAAGAGAAAAGCAATCCATCACATACAAGGTGAGCCCAATAAGATTATATGTGAATCTGTCAGCAGAAACCATGGAGGCAAGAAGGCACTGGTAGGGTATATTTAAGATTCTGAAAAAGAAAAACTGCCAACCAAGAATTCTATACCCAGAAAAACTGTCCTTCTAAAATAAGAGGGCGATCAGAATATTTTCAGACAAACAGTCACTGAGAGAATTTGTGACTAAGAAACTGATTCCACAAGAAATACTAAAGGGAGCACTACAGGTAGATAGGAGGAAAGAGAGAGAGGTCTGGAGAAGAATGTAGAAATGAAGACTATCAGTAAAGGTAAAAAGAGAAAAAAGTTTATAACATCTAAAATCCAAAAGACAGAATGGTGGAAGAAAGTACTGCCTTTACAGTAATAACTGTTAATGTATTAAACTCCCCAATCAAAAGACATAGACTGGGCCCACTTGTGCCACACAGGCTGCTGGGTCAACCCCTGTATTAGCTAGGGTTCTCTAGAGAAACAATCAGCAGGAGATATCCATAGATATAAAATTTATAAAAGGATTTTCTGTAACCATGGGAATGTAGAGTCCAGGGTCTGTGGGGCAGGCCACAAGCTGGTAACTCCGATGAAGGTCCTCACAGAACTCTCAGGAGAGGCTGGTTGGGCAACCATAGGAATGTAAGGGTCCCAGGTCTGTAGGGCAAGCTGCAAGCTGGTAACTGAGGAAGTTCCTCAAAGAGCTTTCAAGAGAGGCTGGCTGGACAGCTGTGGGAATGAAAGAGTCCAAAATCTGTGGGGCAGGCTGTGAAGCTGACAACTCTAAAGAAAGGTCAGGACAAACGCTACAGAAGAGGCTCACTCCCTGAAGCAGGAAGAGTGACTTTCTCTTCTGAATCCTTAAAAGCCTTCCGGTGATTAGATTAGCTGCCACACATTGCAAAGACACTCCCCTTAGCTGATTATAAATGCAGTCAGTTGTGGATGTAGTCAATGAAATCATGATTTAAGTTCATGAAATGTCCTCATAGCAACAGACAGGCCTGTGCTTGCCTGACCAGATAACCAGTCACCACCACCTGGCCAGGTTGACACATGAACCTGACCATGACAACGCCCACCTTGTTTAAGCGCATTAGGCCAGGCAGAGGTGTTAAAGTCCAGGCTATCACTGCTAGTGCATGGTGCAGCTCTGTGACACCAGGACCCTAAAGGTTACCACAATGGCCAAAAATGGTGATAATGAAAAAATGGCTGCTCTAGCAGCCAAAATCTGTCATCAAATTGAGTATTATTTTGGCAGCTTTAATTTGCCATGGAACAAATTTTTAAAGAAACAGCTCAAACTGGACAAAGGCTGGATACCTTTGGAGATAATGATAAAATTCAGTAGGTTAAATCATCTTACAGAAGACTGCAATGTAATAGTAGAAGCATTGAGCAAATCTAAGACAAAACTCATGGAAATAAGTGAAAATTAAACTAAACTCAGAAGATCTCCAAGTAAACTGAAGTGACTGACGAGTATAGAAATGATGCAAAAAAAGGATCTGTTTGTATTAAAGGCTTCCCAACTGATGCAACCCTTGATGATAGAAGAATGGCTGGAAGGTAAAGGTCAAGTACTAAGTATTCAGATGAGAAGAACATTGCATGAAGCATTTGAGGGATCAATATTTGCAGTGTTTGATAGTATTGAATCTGCTAAGAAGTTTGTGGAGACCTCTAGACAGAAATACAAAGACACAGACCTGCTAATACTTTTCAAGGAATATTACTTTGCAAGAAAGAAAGCAAGATGAAGTGGAAGCTAAATTACGAGCTAAATAAGAGCAAGAAGAAAAGCAGAAGTTGGCAGAGGATGCTGAAATGAAATCTCTAGAAGAAAAGATTGGATGCTTGCTGAAATTTTCAGATGACTTAGATTATCAGACCTATAGAGATTTGCACATCCTTTTCTCAAGTCGTGGTGAAATGGATAGACTTTGTCAGAGGAGAAAGAGAGGGAATAATTCTATTTAAAGAAAAAGCTAAAGAAGCACTGGATAAAGCCAAAGATGCAAATAATGGTAACCTACAATTAAGGAACAAAGGTGTGACATGGCAAGTACTAGAAGGAGAGGTGGAGAAAGACACATTAAAAAAGAATACAGAAAATCAACAAGAATCCCTAAACAAATGGAAGCCAAAGGAAGAGGAAAGGGAAGTAAAGCTGCCCAGGTTGGATCTGTTAAAGGAAATGTATAGTCTCGGGGCAAGAAAACTTAAGTTTGATAGTGATGCTGAACATAATGAAAATGGTGCAGCTGGAACAGTGAAAAAAGCAAGAGAAGAAGCAGACAGGGAATAAACTGTATCAATACAGCAGAAAATTTTTGTATTGAGACCAGTAGCCTAGGAAATAAAATTTTTATACATCTTAATTAGACTTTAAACTGCTTTTTCTTTGGAGGTTTTTTAAAAGAAAACCAAATTAGGTCCACT